>NW_015629560.1:628655-645661 GCF_001515625.1 Sinocyclocheilus rhinocerous
GTATCCTGTCTGCGCGAACTGGGTGCGCAGAGGTATGCTAATACATACATTGACAGGCAGGTAGGAAAGCCAATTAAAACGCTCGGACTGAGCGTTTTGATTGGACGGACATTTCTTTGTCCTACACCTTCCACAGAATATATAAATACATTTAGACCACTTAACTTAATGATTGCTATCGGGATGTGAAGAGACTTTCAACCAGCATAACAAAAAAATGTTTCTGAAGACAATCACCTATTGCACCTTTAAGTCTTTGGGAAAAACAGTTATTATATATCTGAAATGGATGCAATCACCATGTAACTAATGTCTGTATTGTCAAAAATGTACAGTAGTCAATAGATAGAGTCTGGTAAGTGTTAGATGTCCAGGTCAAAGGTCACAAAACAGTTCACTTACAGCATCCACCATAGTGTGATTTTCTGCTAATGTTTTCGAAATCTTAGCAGTTTTTAACACATGATATTCACCATGTCATCCAGGAGAGGGCGACTTATTAGGCTCTGTTTATTTCTGTAGATAGATAGATAGATAGAGAGAGAGAGAGTCTGGTAAGTGTTAGATGTCTTAAGAACATAGATAATTAAATGCAAAAGAGAAAACATTCAATTCAGGTTAATACAGCTAATTTAACATTCTGAAAGGGATTACATATCTATACAAATATAAAAATACTACAAATTAACATAAAAAT
Source organism: Sinocyclocheilus rhinocerous (assembly GCF_001515625.1). NCBI lineage: Eukaryota > Metazoa > Chordata > Actinopteri > Cypriniformes > Cyprinidae > Sinocyclocheilus > Sinocyclocheilus rhinocerous. The sequence continues at coordinate 629,353 of NW_015629560.1, forward strand.
AAAAAAATACCAAATTATTACTTTGACCTCTGCTGAAAATGTGTTTTGATGTGCTAAAGTATTCATTGGCAAAGCTCAATCTTCCCCCGAGGACTCAACTAGTCAGCAGACAGAGGTAGCGCTCCTTTCTTCCACCCGCTTTGTCTTTTGAATTCCGCAACCACACCTTTATCTCACTCTCAACTTCAGAATCAGGAGGACTTGGCTGAAAGGGGCATTTTCAAACAGCCTCTGAAAAGGAAATCGGCCTATATCAGGGATCCTCAAATCGGGCTCATTAAACTCACTTCCCTGCAGAGTTTAGCTCCAACTTTGATCAAACTAACCCACCTGTGATTTTCTAATGATGCTGAAGACACTGATTAGAATGCACAGGTGTGTTTGATTAGGGTTAGAGCTAAACTCTTTAGGAAAGTGGATCTTGTGAGCCAGATTTGAGGATCCCTGGCCTATATGGGGCTGTTTACACCTGTTCACTTCATGCGTTTTGTCTGATTGGATAGCTATCCGATGAGTAAAAGACCAGGTGTAAATGCCCTCCAAAACGCATTCGAGACGGATATAAATCCGATCGGTCAAACCACTTCAGGAGGTGGGCATTCTAGATGAAACTGGACAAGTGTAAATGCATCTGGTTGTTGAAACCACATATGTAAATTATACTCCTCCCAAAATGTTAAAATAATTAACGTGTGAGAGCGTGTTATAGGCTATATGACATTAGACTAAGCATTAGCTAATGCAACATGCATCGCTGCGGACGAGCAGCTGAGCATCTCTTCAGCAAGCTGACGCACAAACTGCCGCGAATGAAACTGAAAGTAAGATGCAGACGGTCAACACACAATCATCTTCATTAAAAGTAGTAAGACAACCTTATCTGATGCCGCGCGCTCTCCTATTGCAGTCTTTGATCTTGAAATAAGCTGATAATTAATAAAATGCAGTGCTTATCTTTTGATTTTGTTGTTCCGTTAAATTTAAATATAGCTCGGATTTATATCCATTTTGCAACGACACATGTATGTGGCCAAGTGTAAATGGAAACGTTTTAACAATCAGATAGATATTTGATCAGCGAAAACGCATGAAATTACCAGGTGTAAACAGGCCCTATGAAACAACAGGTTCTGAAAAGGTGTCTTTTGGTTTGAGCCATTCCAGTTCAGTTGAGTGGCTAAAGAATGGCCAGTCAATGTTATTATTCTCCTAGTTGCAGTACAGGGCTGCCTACACAAAACCTTCATGGGCCCAAAGGTACAAAAGTTGCTCTGTGCCCGAACGGGCTGGCCCACAGTGGGCCATCATTGGATTAATGTGGGCAGTCCTATAGTGAGGGCTGCTCACAGAGAGCCCACGTTGAGCCCAAAGCTAAGCCCGCACTGGGCCTGTTTAGGTTAGTGTGGGCTGGCCCTAGCCCACTGTGCCCGCAAAAAGCCAGCATGGGCCCCGCAGGAGCATGTTTGCAGGGATAGCAGTGACCCTAACTACCAAGAACACCCAAGCCACAGTATGTGTTTGAAATCAGTCAGCAATGCTGTCTACCACCTAGCAACCATCCAGAACACCATAGCAACCACAGAGTGCCTTGGTAATACCTAGCAATCACCCAGAACATTTTAGCAATCACTTAGCAATGCACCAATTTATCAACCATAAAAATAGTTGCAATTACCTAGAAATGGCGAGTGAGTGAGTGACCTGACATGTAGCCAGATATGGTGTTCCATACTTGGAATTTGTGCTCTGCATTTCACCCATCCAAGTGCACACATACAGCAGCGAGTAGTGAACACACACACCTGGAGAAGTTGGCAGCCATTTTTGCTGCGGCGCCCAGGAAGCAGTTGGGTGATAGGTGCCTTGCTCAAGGATCTCAACTTAGTCATGGTGGTATTGAAGGTGGAAGAGAGTGCTGGTCATTCACTCCCCCCACCTACAATCCCTGCCAGTACCGAGACTCAAACCCGCAACCGTCAGTTTCAAGTCCGATTCTAACCCAGGGGTGGCGAACGTCGGTCCTGGAGAGCCGCAGCCCTGCAGAGTTTTGCTTCAACCCTAATCAAACACACCTGAACGAGCTAATCAAGGTCTGAACGGTTACTAGGAAGCTATAGGCAGGTGAGTTTTAATTAGGGTTGGAGCTGAACTCTGCAGGGCTGCGGCTCTCCAGGACCGGAGTTTACCACCCCTGCTCTAACCATTAGGCCACGACTGACCCTTTTTTTTGTGTCATAGCAGAACGCCCTAGCAACTTTCTAGCAACCACCTGGCACCCAACCAGATCACCTGGAAAGTTGCTAGACATTAAAGTGATGGGGCTACGGTGTTTTGAGTGGTTGGTATTGAATTGCTTAGTGGTTGCTGTAGTGCTCTCAATGGTTACTAGGCAGTAGTTAAAGCCTTTTTTTGATAATTGTAAACGTTTATCAGGCAGTCTGTTATTTTTCATCAGTTGCATGCTATTAGGGTGACCATACGTGCCATTTTTCCTGGATGTATCCTGGCCAGGATTTGTTTTGGCTTTGTTTTCCTGTTTTAATGCTTGCTGAAGGTAATGATCGAAAAGTAGTTTGACCAATAACATGCAAGCATTGTACATAATGGACTAATCATGGCGTGTGAGAAGGTGGGATCTACGGTCAAAGCGATGCAATTACACGTACATATTAGGTGTGTTTGACTTAAAAGCAGCGCGGCTCAGACCGATCAGTGTTGGACATCAAAGTACCTCGAGAGCGTTTCGAAAGCATAACCGTCTGTATGGTACTTTGATGTCATACACTGATCGGTCTGCACACGCAAACAAAGCCAAAACCTAGATATTTTAGGCAATATAGAAATCCTGGCCAGGACGCGTCAGGGAAAAATGGCACGTATGGTCACCCTACATGCTATAGCATAGTTGATTTCATTTGACTTCTCTTCCAGGCTACGGCGGTACAGGATTCGTGCCGGCAGCACCAGTGACTCAGATCTGCTGACCTGTCTGGCCCAGCTAATGCACACCAGCTCGCCCCGTGGCTCTCCACACCACAGCTGCTCCTCCCCCCAGCACATGAGCGCCAGGCACATGTTCGTCGGTCCCACCGCTGCTCACCACCTCCACCAGCGCAGCTCTAGCGCCTCCCCCCGCAGCTCCTCCTCACTACAGCACTCTGTCAGCTCTTCCCCTTCCCGCTACGAGCACCGTGGGGGCTGTCTGGGCCGCAGCCGTTCTCCTCCCAGTTTCTCGGGCTCACCTCCTCTGTGCCGCTCTCATCCTCACATGCAGGAAAGATGCTGTGGGAGACAGGCCCACTCTGCCACTGTACACGCCCAGCGGGGCAAAGCCGGCATCCGTGAGGTCAGGTGCTCGAACAAGCTGAGCAGATAGTCAACCACAGGTTTCAGACACTAGTGGAAGATGTGAACGAGTGAAAGCTTCCACAATAGCTAAAAAAATATGATTCTCATTCCTTCGCACATCTGCAACTCCTTTGCTTTCTCTTCATCAGTAGCCTCAGTTTTAAGATGCTGGCTTTTGGGAACACCAAAGTCACTTTTAGAACATGGGAGGTTATACATGATGGTGAGTGGCTGGATCTTTAGTACTTTATAGTTTCTTTTCTTTCAAACATTCCAGAGCTTTTATGAAGATGATTGTATGTATTCATGATCCTACATGAGGTTTGCATCAAGACCGGCTGTACTATAGTATTTATTACATTATTTATTTGGGCTTTGATGCATTGCAGCCCTCTCTGAGCAGTGGCAGGTACACTGATAGAGCATGCCATCATTAACCCTTTCTGTGCTTCTGCTGTGCTGTGCTTAACCCTTTGTGTGACATGGCCTGAAACATTGTACGCAAGTGTGTGAACTGAAATGCTTTAATTGGCATTAGGGCTGTCAAAATGGCTGAAAAACTAAATTCGAATTTTGTACTTAAAAATATTATCAATATTCGAATTATTTTAAAATTTAAAATGCATAATTTCAGTTAGGGTGGAAAAAAAGCTTTTGGCTTCTCTCCTGAGGCCACAAGAGGGCGCATAGAGCAAAATACTACCAATGACTGTTTATTCAAAGCAATAAAATAACATGACTATCTGTGAAAAAAAGTGCATAATGTTTAAAATAAAGTTTATAAACCAATTAAATAATTAATTAAGTTGCTTAAACAACTATAAACAAAGCAGCATCATGTATGCATATTTTAATACAAAGGGCCGAAAACCAATCACACAGTACTTTTTTCATTTAAAAACATGAGATGCAGTGGGATGGGGAAAAAACCCCCAGCATAAAGTCTTGAGATATGTTTTTTCAAAGTTGAACTTTCCATGGCTTTCTAAACATGCAGCTCTCTTGTGTGAGACGCGAGTGCAACGGTAATAGATGTACCTCTAGAAAATGCACGAAATATGCGTTCTGTGTGAACGGCTTGGTTTCAGTTTTGATGTAAACAAGATCTTCTCCCCATTGATGTTATCTTTTTCCGCAATATTTTTAATGAACAACGCAGCAGCGCCACATCTAGTGGCTTCAACTGGATAGGCTAACAAAAACATTATAATGCAACGACACTTACATCGTCATCGCAATTATCAATATTCGAATTATTTTAAAATTTAAAATGCATAATTTCAGTTAGGGTGGAAAAAAAGCTTTTGGCTTCTCTCCTGAGGCCACAAGAGGGCGCATAGGGCACCACTGATAAGGCTGACACCTAAAAATGTGGATTTTTATTTTAAATTCGAATTTTTTTTGACAGCCCTAATTAGCATGTTGCATTTGAAATCACTGAAACAAAAACTCAGTCATTAGTTTTCTTACACGGTAAAGCCCAAAGTATACTTTGGTTTTTGCTTGTACGCAAGAGTCCGTGAACTGTGTGCGTGACGCAAATTTAGTCACCAGAATAGTACGCACGTACTGTATGCGCGCCACCCAATTTTTGTAACCTCATGTACATTGCAGGTCACACATGCGCATTGAATTTGTTTGGCACTAATCAGTTATTCCACAAGGTGGCAACACTGGCTGCTGTTTCACAGTAGAAAATGAAACTAAAGATAAATAGAAAAGAAAAATAGCGGAGACTGCAACAACAACACACACCTGCACTGAGAAGCGCATGTGTAAGGGGTTATGAGATAGCAGCATCTTTAGTTTAAAAGAGTACAAATATATTTTTATCAGTCATAATAACTTCTGGAGAAAAGTAGCACAGACACTGGACTAAGATGAACCTATGTTTGTGTATGCTATCAAATGGAGTTTACTTTGAAAGGCTGTGCGTTCGACTGTACGCATACGCTAACGTACACATACAAAAACGAAGCATATACTTTGGGCTTAAGAGTTTATTTTTAGCACAACTAATATCATGAGTGGAGCAAGAGTTAGAATATTGCTGAGTTAGTTCACACCTAAATGAAAATTCTGTCATCATTTACCCACCCTCATGTTGTTCCAAAACTTTCTGTGGAACATATAAGAAAATATCAGAAAGTATTTTTTGTCCATACAATAAAAGCCAGTGATTGGTTACCAACATTCTTCAAAAGATCTTCTTGTGTGTTCCACAGGAAAAAAAGGTTTGGAGCTACATAAAGGTGAGTAAATGATGACAGACTTCTCATGTTTGGGTGAACTATGCCTGTGTTCAATGGGACCATGTGCTTGTACTTGCGTAGACTGTTTCTGACCTCACTGAGTTTGCAAGAGGAAGAGTTTTTCAAGAAATGTTGACCACTGAAACAGTTAAAAAAAAAGTGTTCTTGCGCTTAGACGTGCCTAAAGAAGTTTTGCTTGGAATATATAGTATATAGGGCAGGCTCAAGCTTTCAGAATCTGGAGACACTAACTATGTGTTAATTTTCCTTTTCTGTAGAGCCTCTGCTATCCCACAGCAATGTACCATTTCCAGCAGAACACAATGTCATATAAGTCACACTTATTTTTACTGGTTATTTGCAGGCCCTCATATAAACTATGCCTGTTATACTTAGCAGAAAACTTAAAACTGGACCCTCCATCATTGCGTTTTTGAATATAAAATATTTTAGTTAATGTGATTTGTGCTTTCAGCTACTAATAAGATTGATGTACTCTTAGCTCTGTTAAACATTTACCATTGTTAACATATTTTACAGATTCCAAGCAGATTCTCTCTGCGTGTCTTGGCTTTGCATCTCAAAAATGACTACTCGCCTTGCATACAATATCAGAGATCTGTCAACTTAATGTTAAAAGGGAAGGTTTTAAAATTGCAATACTTTTACAATTTCTTATTTCATGGGAAGGGTTCTGATATGATAACAGTAGCCAATAATCATTGATTAAACGTATAGTTTTATTATATGTGCCACATGATATATCCAATCAAACAAAACTGAACAAAAGTTAGTTTACATTCCAGAACCTCAGCATTTTTGGCTGCTATTTGGCATTTGGCATTAATATCAAAGTTTTACATGTTTCAGAGTTCATAAAAATAATAATACCTATTTTTAAAAAGCATGCAGCTAATTCCCTTCAAAGACTGGAACATTAAGTTAGACAGCCGTCTTCCTTCTCCGCCGGTACAATGCTGTAATATAGCTTCCACTTCCCGTAGAAGGCCAACTCTTTGCATGAGCTACAGAAAAATAACAAAACGCTGCCATGCACATTAAACACAGCTTACAAGTTTTCATATACCAGGAGTTTGTAGCCTGATAAGTACTGCCAGCTTGTAAATAGGGACTTCATGTTTGTTTTCCTGTCTGTCCTCTGGTTTATGTCTTAAATTTATTCTCTTAACCTCATTACCCATGTTTTAACTTTATATCAGCTCCTACAGAGAGACAGTTTGTATACTTACTCAATCTTCAACTGGTTAATATGCATTTATGTGTTTGAGGATGTTATCTGGTAGGTGATTTATCAGAGCATGTGGGATATCAGCATATGGCATCATAAAAATCCTAATATTTTCTCACAGTATTAAATATAGGGATTAGAGAAAAGGCATAAGTAGCAAGATGTATGTATTTATTTATTTTAATTATTAGTCAGACACTAATTACAGTTGCAATCACAGCCTTGTATAATATATAGTCAGTTATTGGTATTAATGGGTCAGATTTAAGACACTATCTGGTTAATCACCTTAAAACACAGCTGTTTTCTACCATTACTGCAATAAATCCTTTGGCCGAAGGAGATTACAAGCAAATTTTACCATAGCAAAATTTTCATGTTTATCAAATCGCTGTTAAATAACAAAAGAAAACAGCACAGAATTGTCCATCTATTTATTGATTAGTAAAATACCATTTAGTATACTGGTTTTATCCCATACAAAACAGACTATTCAAAAACATATTTACATGTTACATGTTTTTCTTTGCTTGTTGGATCTTTACCTATTTATTCCATGCATTTTGTCTGTATATCGAACACTGAAACTGCACAGTATTGTTTTGACAATGGACTGAAAGTTAATCTGTATAGTAGCAGCTACGATTTCTCTGTTAACATTTCATCTTAAACAATGCAAAGAGAAGGAACACTGCTGAATTATTAATTGTCACGCAACGATGTAGCAGTATGAGAAAAGAAAATAATACATGGTACAGTTTTACATCTGTATAATTTTTCTTTCTTTCTTTCTTTCTATTATTAATTGTCACAAAATGACAAGCAATGATGTAACAGTATGAGAAAAGAAAATACATTTTTACATCTGTATAATGCATATTGTTGTTCACAATTTCTGAAGTTAAATGTACAGTGTACAAAAGAATGTTATGGGGTGGGACATTGTACATTATTGTAATTATTTGTGTTATTTTTATTTGTATCCTAAATGCCTTGTACAGTGTTATTTTTTCGTTTCGTTTTTTTTTTTCAGTTGGAATTATTTTGTATTTTATTTTTATAAACTTGCTATGAATAAAGTTTTCATTCAGCATGCCAACAGAGGTCCCTTGACCATGAAACGTCTGTATATGTGTCGGACTTTTGTTTTGAAAACCTGACGTAAAGCGTTACTATAGCGCGCTTTTTGTCTTATTGATACTAGTTTCACAGTTTGAAACAGTTACCATAGAAACAGTACTTCTTTACGTAAAATCTCTAAACATCCGTGATTACCTAAATGTTGGACTTGTCCGTAAATTTAACCTCTCTCGGGTTTGAGGCTGGTCTCAGTGAAGATGAGAAAGAATTGGTATTTCTGCGCAGTCGGTCCGCTGGCTTGACTGTCAGTGGATGTGCGCATGCTGTGTTTGCATATAAACTTCTCAGTTTATTAAGGTAAGAAGAGTCCAACAATGTTGTGGAGCTCATATGACTGTTAATTCCCACATAGATGCTACACATTACTACAGTCATGAACATTTTCACACAGAAAGAAAGTGAACGCTGAGAATGGCTGCGCTGCTAAAGCACATCTGTGTGTTGGCGTAGTGGGCGGAGGACTCATGGGCAAACAGCTGGCGACGGCTTTACTGCGTGCGTCCAGCCTCAAGCCTCGCCACATCAACATCTCAACCAGAAGACCTGAGACATTAGGTTAGTGAGTCAATACACTGAAATTAAATATGAAAAAAATTAAAACACGATTGTATTCATTAAAATATGAGTAAATAAACACACACACATATATATACATACATTACATATATTATTTAAATAAATTAATGCTTTTATTCATCAAGGATGGATCAAAAGGGACTAAAGACAATTACACTGTCCCACAAAAATTTATTTAAAATAAATTCTTTTGAACTTTATTTATTAAAGACAACGTATCACCTGTCAGAAACCAGTCAGTTATTACCATCATAATAGCACCAAATCAGCATATTAGAATGATTTCTGAAGGATCATGTGACACTTAAGACTGGAATAATGATGCTGAAAATTCAGCTTTGATCGCAGGAATAAATACGTTTTAAAATATATTAAAATAGATACCAGTTATTTTAATTGTAATGATATGTGACCCTGGAACACAAAACCAGTCATAAGGGTCAATTTTTAATAATTGTTCATAATCTGAAAGCTGAATAAATAAGCTTTCCATTGATGTATGGTTTGTTAGGATAGGACAATATTTGGTCGAGATACAACTAGTTGAAAATCTGGAATCTGAGGGTGCAAAAAAATCAAAATACTGAAATGTAAAAAAAAAACTGAAGTCTTAGAACGTATCTATCTATCTATCTATCTATCTATCTAGTATTATTAATATTATTGCAACTTAATAAGTAGCTGCTTAGTTGTGTTAGTTTAAGCAACTAGTTAATGTTTCAAAGAGAATAAAAATAAAGAATTCCTAAAAAATGTATTTGTTCAGCTAAGATTAATCATGTTTCATTTGACACTTATTAAATAATTTATTTGGGAAACAAAATACATTGGCTAGATGCAGCCAGATGCAGTTCTACAGTTTTTAAAACAATTGCTTCTGAGTGCGTTTAGATTGCCGTTCAAAAGTCTCTTATGCTTGCCAAGGCTGCATTTATTTGATCAGTAGAAACAGTCATTTCACAGCAATCCGTTGTGATTAGGGCTGTGTATCACCAGCAAAGTCACGATACGATACGTATCACGATACAGAGGCCCCGATACGATACGTATCACGAAACGGGACTGCACTGAACTGCTTTTGTGGGGACTTTTATTGTGTAGTCGTATGTGTTTGGCAGCCATTCAGAAAAGACTTTACTCTTCAGAAACACGTATTTACAAATTAGCGGACTTCCTGGGCGTCAAACGTTATTTGTCAGACAACACTGTTGCATCTACAGCATCACACGCTCGCCGCAGGTATGTGTGTGTACATTATATTATCAAACTGTACTGTACGTGTGGGTTTAGCACATAGGGCAGGTTTGGTTTGAATGCTGAGATTGATGGTTTGATGGTAAATTTCACTTTAGTTTCTCGTCGAGTCAAAACTGATTCGTATGTGCTTCACGTGTCAGTTGATGACTGCGCACAACAGCCTTACTTATATTCATAAATGTCATTACATTTAACATTAAAGTACAGTATGGGTTATTTTATTTCTTCTTGCAGATTTTGTTTCAGTTTTTAATGAGGTTCATTGAAAGCCACCTCTGAGTCAGGTAAGAGTTTTCATCTGATGAACTGAATCTTTATTCAGATAGTGATGAATGTGATGATTGTTTATATATTTCATGTGTTTGCTACTCTAGAGATGGAGAAACTAGAGACATCAGAGCTTCAATCTAGACTGTCATCCCTGTCTGTTTCTTCTTTCCCTGGTATAACGTCAAAAAACTGTGAAGCAAACCCTTTAAACAGGTTGGTGCAGGTTTATCGGAGCTCAACAATGGTTATTTTATATTTCAAAGGTATGTAAACCTCATCCTTCCCACTTTCATTTTGAAGAATTCAAAGCACAGACCTTTCCCCGACAGTAATCCAACCGGACAACCAAACTAAAATGGATGATAACAGCAATAACAGAGAATCCGTGAAATCCACCGAGGTACAGTGAATTCAAGCCTGTCAGATATTTGTGAGTAAGTGAGCTTTAGTGCTGTGCTTGTATGTACAGTATGTATTGTGATGTTGTCAATAGGAGCCCAGTGCATCTCTGGGGAAGGCAGAGGCGGGGGACACACAGGAGAGCAGTACTTCACACCCTGGGGAGAAAAAAGGTTAGTAACTATTAGAGAGGTGAAGCTCATCTCAGGAAAGCTTCTCATCATCTTTCATCATTGCCCCTCGAGAACAGAGCTGTCAGAAAAAAAGAAGGATGTTTGTGCTATTTGTAATGTGCCATTCACAACCTTAAAGTCTGAGAATCTTTGAGAAAGATGAGATTCTTTCTATATTTGACGCTTTAACCGAATAAGCGTTTGCGTTTTCAAGTCGCTATTGGGCGGGTCACGTGACTTTCAAAAATAGCATGCAATGTGCATTATATAGGCCAAGTTCTGTAGTATGCAGTAAAAAAAAAATTTATATAGGCCTAGCAGATATTTAGGCGCTGATTGTATAAACCATGATGAAAGCTGCTGTAAAAGATATTGATATACAATACAAATTCAGGAGGACTGCTTATCAATTTATTTCATTATAAATGTGCCAGGTCTGCATATCACCAATAAGCTGAAGTTATGCTAATTAACAATTTTTTTTATTTTTTTTGTGAAAGAGTATTTATTATTATTATTATTAATAGCAACACAAAGGTCATGGGTTCGATTCCCATGGAATGCAATAAAATGTATCACTTGAATGCAATGTATGTGGCTTTGGATAAAAAATGTCTGCCAAATGCATAAATAATAATAATAAAATAATTTTGGCCCTCCTCTACAAAATAGTGAATTACTCAGTAAATATACATCAATGACATTGAATATTTTGGCTTCACTACACATCTTCATCTTTCTTCTGAAATAATATTGACAAAATAAAAAATTTGAGCTGAGTTACATCTTCATCTTTCTTCTGAAATAATATTGACAAAATAAAAAATTTGAGCTGAGTAAGTTTCTGAAATTTGGTTGATTTGACACGGAATGACCCTATTGTTGTTGTTGCTGTTATAAAAACAGCAACATAATCAATAATATTTATTAAACTTTGATGTCCTTGTAAGTGTAGTGATACTGTAGTGATTTTTTTAACACTTCAATTTGCTGGGTGAGCCAATGTGTAATTATGCAGCAACATTAGGTGCATCTTGCATGAATTATTCTACTATACATGCAGTGTATTTATAACTTATAAATTAATTATATGTTTGTAAATGTGTATTTGTATTTTTTTTTTTTAAGAAAAATAGGTTCATTGTTTTTATTTCATTTTCGTTAATGTATTTTTCTTTTTAATCTTGAGTGGTTTGAACACATGCACTGCTGTGCAAATATTCTCAAGACATTTCTACTCCATCCAAGTGTGAAAGAAAAGAATATCAATCGATCACTTATCTCTTTGCAGCTCTTCCTCCGATGAAACCAGCATCCACATGGACCTCCGCGGCTCTGAAGGAGCTGAAGACAAAGCTGCGTCAGGAGAAGGACAGCGTGGTGACAGTATATCGTGGAGACATAATGACCGTCCACGTGCCCACTGTCCCCGAGGCCAAGTGCGTGTGCTGGGAGTTTGCCACAGATGGCTATGACATTGGTTTTGGGGTTTACTTCGACTGGTCACCAGTCACTAGCCGAGCCATTACTGTCCACATTAGCGAATCCAGTGACGATGAGGATGAAGATGATGACCTGGAAGGTGAGGGAGTACTTCCTGTCCTGTTTCCTGCTTTTGTTCAGACAAATTGATAGGAGTTGCTTTGTCTTCTTTTGTCCCTTGAATGCTTAGTGTGTCCACACAGTTGCTCTGAATTGTAATTGACAAATTAAGGCTGGAACATGATTTTTGTCCTGATTTACAGTCTCGACAATAGTTGCCAAAAGTTAGAGCCAGTCTGTAGATTTGAGTTGGCTGATTTCATAGAAAATCGTGTAGTCTATGATGGTCAGAGGCTCTGATTTGTTTTTAGCTTCAGATAGGGGTGTGCGATATTGATAAAAAATAATATCTCTATTTTCTGGGATTTTATCGATAACAATAATTAGACGATATTTTGCTAAGAGTGTTATTGTGCTGGTATCTTAAGGACTACCGTGGACAGCTGACTCTTCAAAGTTTTTGATATTCTTCATATTTTGTGTGGTGGTCCGTTCACACCGATCGAAATTAATCTTTTCCAATAAGTTTAAATAGATTTTTACCTTTTATGGACATTTTTACCTTTATAAAGCCATTTTTTTTCTAAAAGTGCATTATCTTTTGAATCAAATTCTTACATTTAATCAGTGAATTAGAATAATAAGACATTTGAGCTATTACCAAGAAAATTAAATCAGTATCAACAAAATTAATCTTTGCAATGCAGAGAAAAAAACAGCTGCATCTGAAGTGGAATTCAGATGTTTTTACACACCGTTTAATGCAGGACATGAGCGCTTTAACCTGCAGTTACAAATGCATAAATAATGTTTTGATATATTAAACATAAAACGTTGAAAATTGATATTTGAAATTATTTAAATAAATATTAAACTAAAACCGCCAGTAGGTGGCAGCAAGTCACGGTTGATTCATTCAGAAACGAAACAGTCATGTTGCTCGGAGACACAAAACAGCATTGTGGCTGTGTTTGGAATTATTTTTGTTGTCGAAATAGCGCAAAAACTGGCAATATGGTGTCTAAAACGTAAGTCTCTTAATTAACTTCTTGTTTATTGAACTGTTATAAAAAATCAATCACATTTGCAATCATTTTGGAGAAAAAAACGGCACTCTTCATGTGAAATTGATTAACTATATGAAGTGGTATAAATATATACTTTTTCTGCCCCCATGTCTTGAATTTGTGATCATTCTAAATGTATTTTTATAGGCTGAATCATGCAGTGAAATAACACACTCGTCTAGACTTCACGTAATGTATGCGTGCGCTCTGTAGGTGTTTTGAATGGTTTTTTGTAAAATACTCGATAATGTAAAATCGCACATCGTTAAAACAACAATTACGATATTATCGCAGATGATATATGTGACCCTGGACCACAAAACCAGTCATAAGGGTCAATTTTTTGAAATTGAGATTTATACATATATAAATAAGCTTTCCATTGATGTATGGTTTGTTAGGATTGGACAATATTTGGCTGAGATACAACTATTTGAAAATCTGGAATCTGAGGGTGCAAAAAAGCGACTTAAGACTGGTTTTGTGCTCCAGGGTCACATATATCGCACACCCCTAGCTTCAGACTTTGATTCCATCCAGTCGGAGGATATCAAACATGTTTGATATTTTCAGCCGATTTTAGAACACATTGTTTTCATTTGTAATGTGTCTTCTAGCAACAACGCACACGTTTCTGCATGAGTTTGTTGTGATCGGAATAAGTTTAAAATCTGGTAGTGTATGATTCTAAATTTATACACTATTTTTTAAGTTTGGAGTCAAGTTTTTGTATTAAATTGTAACCAGTTATTTTAGGTTTACAGTTTCTTTTTTAGAAAAACATTATTTAATGTTAAATGTTGTGAAACTTTTTTTTGTACAAAGCTTAAAATAAGCAGATGCATGTAAGGAATACTTTCAATGATATATGGGCAATTGTTTTGTCAAACAGGCCCTGTGGTTCCTGGAGATGTTGAGAAGGGCTCTAAATCAGTTGCCAACTCGAACTTGGGAGAAATCCTGCCTGTGTACCGTCAGGACAGTCATCTGGCGGTTCAGAGCGGGAGCCACGAGTTTCCAGGTGAAGGTACATACCAGCTGAAGTTCGACAACTCATACTCGCTGTGGAGGAATAAGACTCTGTACTACAGAGTGTACTACAGTGCCTGAGGAATCAAGTGCACATGTAAAACGAAGCTTTCAGTGATACTACTTTTGATCGTATGTATTAAATTACTGTATAATTCTTGCTGTTGTTGATTTGTGCTTTTCGTTTTATCCAAGCCCTATCATAGATCAAAAAATGACTTATATATATATATATATATATATATATATGTATATATATATATATATACACAAAATGCTTTTTTAAGTGAATGGAATCATGAGGATCATGATGCGTGCAATGTGTTTTATGTGGCTTAAGATGTTATGTGCAAGATGATATATTTCATATAAAAGGTCCATATATGTTTTATAAGTGTATTGTCTGACACCACAACAGAACTGTGGCATCGTATATCAGGGACTACAGAGTAATCAGGGAAAGTATATGGGTGGTGAACCGGGTCAAATGCTTTTCAAACAGTTCTAAACAATTCAAAAGCAAACAATGAAGGCGAGGAAGTGGATGTAGGTGACGTGGCAGAGGTCACTGTCGATTCAGGGAATGACACATGAGTGTTTTCTGTTTGTTTGGTTGTTTTTTTGTTGTTTTATGTCATATAATACTGCATTGAGCAGCGCATTGGAACGGCCTCAGGTCAGACGCACTATTTCTTACACACTGCTAATACTGGGTTTGTTTTCTCAGCCACAAAGACACTGGAAGCCACAGCTAGTTAGGATGTGTTTTAAATCTGTTTTTATGGCAGTTGTATACTGTACCGAGATGGCTATCACTGCAGTCACCAGGGTTACTACTCATGGAAATGGTCAAAGCCAGCTTCTTTACAACTTGAAACCATTTCCTGCCACAAAAGCTAATTTGTTGCATAACTGATCCAATATTTGCATGTCCCAGGCATGATTTAGGGTTGTTTGGCATCAGTTCGGTCTGTATAGATGTAACGCAGATGGCCTGTTGAAGATGTTTTATTTACGTTTATGTTCTTAGCTGATGCCTCTTTACCTATAGCATAGGTTTTACGATTTTTTTGTTGTTGCTTCAATCACGTGCAATATGCCACACTAAGTGCTGCCAGCAGGGGTTGTAGTATAGTATTTTGTTTCATTTAAATACTCTGTTCTTGATTATATGAATACCAAATCACACTGCAAATGTGCATGTGTGAATTTCTCTTCGTACCTTAATTATTTGCATGTCTTGAGAGACTGTTGCGTTGTGCTGCTGAGGTACTCGATTCTGCCATTGTGTTTTTCTGCTCGTCCTTCTATGTATCTTTTTTTTGTATGATATGCATATGATATATGTTTGTCATCCTTTTCTTGTTTTTTGTTTGTTGTTTCTTTTGCTGTTTGTTGTTCACAATAAAGTTGACAATGAGTCGAGTGTGCAGTTGCTGCCTGTTACATATCCAGCTTTATGGTTCCTTCCTTTCAATACACGGCACTTCCTTCTCAGAATAACCATAAAAAGTGCTTTCTCAGCCTTAAAAATATTTTTTTTTTATTGGATGAGCACAAGCATCATTTGCCTTTAAACTGAGGTCAATGTATTGAGTAACAGCAGAATTAAAAGTGCAATTTTTCTTGTTTTAGATAGAGGGCGCTGTTAAACTGAAAAAAGAATATATTAGGGCTGTCAAACGATTAATCGCATACAAAATAAAAGTTTTTGTTTACACAAAATATATATGTGTTTATTTATTATTATATTATTATTATTTATTATTCATATGTATATATGAATGCACACTCATACAGTATATATTTAGAAAATGTTTACTTGTATTTACATGTCTATATTTATAGTCATATAATTTATATTATATATAAATATATTTAAAGGGGGCATAACACACAGTTTCACCCAATCTCATGTTAATCTTGAGTACCTATAGAGTAGTACTGTATCCTTCATATCTCCAAAAAGTCTTTAGTTTTATCATATTTATAAAAGAAAGATACAGC
>NW_015629560.1:645764-647873 GCF_001515625.1 Sinocyclocheilus rhinocerous
AACCAAAAACACACTTCTTTGGAGACATTCTTCCCGAGCGAGTCCCGTGCAGCGCTGCCGCCGGATGAAGAGCATTGATGGGTGCGATCTCGCTCTTGCTCTGGTCAATGAGTGCGCGGGCGCGTTCTTCCGGGAGAAATGCCCATATAAGGAGTTCCGCCCTCGTTTACGTCATTAATCTTGAGCCACGATCGAAAAAATACTCTCCAAAACTTGTACGAACCCGGAAGTAAGATTTTTGGCACAGAATTACTCTGTCATACATCCAAATAGTTTTTTTAGAATTCATTTTAAAACAGGATGTTTGATTATGTAATAAATAAATATGAGATATTAATATTATAATTTCTATCCGTTTAGTATTGATGATCAGTTCTATAAAATAGTATACATTTTTTTTTATTACAATTATTTTTGTTTAATGTCTTAACTGCTATGAATGAATAACAAATAAATTAATTCAGGAATACATTTTGTGATATAAATTTTTGAATAACAAACCATGGGGCCGTGTTTTTTTCTATCTATCAAAAAATGTAGCACTTTTTTATATCAAATAAAAATTTGTATAAAATTTTGTAAGATTGCATACATTTTCTTCTAAACTTATTTAGCTATTCATGATTATTCCCTTTTTATTTGCATATTTTAATGTATTTATTTACTTAATTTTATTTATTTAGTTCATTTTTGATTTTGGCAGAGCTGTCACTCCATAATTAAACATTCTCAGTATAAGATGTTACTTTGGTCATGGCAGTGTTGTGCATGGTGTTATTGTATTGAAGAAATAAAAAAAAAAATATATATATATATATAAATATTAGATGAAAATGAGAAATGTTGCCTTGGCAACAAACTGAAATAAGCTTAAGTACTACAATTACTAAAACCAATAAAAATTAAAATAAATTAAAGATAGAAATATAAAAAACTAATATTTGAATGTATTTAATTTATTACATATTTTCTTGTTGGTATTGGATTTTCCAGAGTTGTCACTTATAAACTGTGAGTGTCAGAGATGTTAATTGGTCGTGACTCGTGGCGGAGCGTGTGACACAGGAGGTGATAAATGCGACGGCGGTCGCGGGGATTGGCTGCAGTCTTGCAGGCCGCACATCGACAGAGAGAGCACTGGAGGATCCTCAATCAACAGCATGGGCAAAGTGCACTTTTATGCCGTCTGGTCTTTACGTGAAGCACCTCGACAATTTATACGGTGGGCGCTTTCATTTGAGCTAACGTTACTTCACTGTATGACCTGATATTAGGCCTATTGTTTTACTTAACAAAACATGTAAGAGTTTGTTGTCACACAGTCACTTTCAAGGAATGAGTGTATCTCAGGATAGAAATCTCTTGGCTACGAAAAAGTAGCTGAACATTGCCATCATTATTGCCAAAGAAAAACATGCTGATTAATGACATTGATTTGAGGAGAATATGTGAATCCGTGTATCATTCGATCATTTGTTTTTTGATTTAATATTGGAAGTAGAAAAATGAGAAAACGGCTCCTTTTAAGTTTTTTTTCCAAAAAACGAAAAATGAGAATTCAGCTTAAGTTTTAATTTTTCGTTCATGGGTGGAAAAATGAATAAACAACTTGAATATTCGATTTCTACATGTGGACGGGAATTAAACTCCCCTTTCTGCTGATTGGTCAGCCGAAGATCAAACCGTGCCGTCATCAGTTCTTCTGCAGTATCACGCAGCAGAATAATAGTCCTCTGCTGCTGCAGTTGTATGGATTCTTAACACATTTATTGCAACTACATTTAATCTTTTTTCATCAAACAAACAGGCTAATGAATAGCTCGACACAACTCATACTGAGGCAGAGTCTAGACAGGGCTTTCTTCTGTGTAGATATAAATTCTATTCTTTGCATCAGCTGGGCATGGCAGGGTATGATATGACAGCTGTCATAGCCTACCCTGCTCACCCAGTAAGTCTGTTTGTTTGTTTAATTAAGAAATTAATTAATTAATTCGTTTCAAAATAAATATTTTAAACACTAAGACAAAAAAGAAGGAATAATAAATTGGCTTGGGTATATACAGGCCTATAATGTTCAGGCAAGAACTGTCATTTTGACTGACAACC
>NW_015629560.1:648039-651665 GCF_001515625.1 Sinocyclocheilus rhinocerous
ATTTAATCATTAATTCATAAATTACATGTGATTTTGTTTAGTTGTCTAATGTTTTTTCCTCAGAATAATGAGAATTACAACTTCCATTGGGGGAAAAAAAACAAAAAAAAACAAAAAGGAGCCGTTTTCTCATTTTTCTACTTTCAATATTAAATCAAAAAACGAATGATCGAATAATACACGGATTTATGTGCTTTTGTTTGTTTGTTTTATATGTATGTATTTTTGTTTGTCAGTTTTTGTGTGTGTGTGTGTGTGTGTGTGTTTGTGCTTTTATTTGAAATCCTATCTAATGTATATAAAAAAGGTTATCACACTAAGACTAAGGACATTTTCTGCTAAATTACAAAAAAATTAGAAAGTTGCAGCAAAAATTTAAAATGCAAGAAACAAACCTATCAAACGACTGATGTGACCACAGACTGTAAAAAATGACTAACTGAAATTGTAACTCATGAATTATTTAAAATATATAATACAGCTTGTCCTAACCTTATATTTTTGAGAAATACTCTTGATCAAAGTCAAAGTACAACCTTTCAGAGTAAATTCTACCTTAATATTATATACCCTTTTTTAAATGTATGCCAGTGTAGTCGATGGTGGCCATGTGTTTACTGCATTGTCATAAAATGTGCAACAGTTCTTAACATGGTTTTTGAGTAAACAAGCATTTACACAATCGAATAATATAGTTGTCGATCTTGCCCTTGTGACCACTTCCCTGTGTGACAATGTTTTTTGGTTCCTCTGATTTACCTCATGTAGAAATGTCAACCGTACAACGTACCAGGTTCAGATGCCGTTACCTTTACCGAAGCAGCTGATAGTGTTTGGTTTAGGGGAATGGTCATGCTTCTCCAGTGATTCGGAGATCTCTGTGGAGGTTCTGCTGGGTCCAGAGGTCAAGTCACAGGTCATCGGGACTCTCTCACCTCACTCCAGGCAAGTGCACTGAATCTTATGATTACAACACTGCCCTGCAGTAAATCATTTGGTCTGAATTCATCCAGATTGGCAGTTAACTAAAATTATTACAGTTGTAATTAAAATAAAATTACTTAAATAATATAAATATTAAATGGAAAAACTAGTACTTAAAATGAAAACTGGAAATGCCTTGACAACTAACAAAAATAACTTTTAGTCCTAAAACTGAAATAAAAATGAATTAAAGCTATATAGAAATATATAAAAAAACAAACTAATAAAATTGACTTGAATTGATTAAAATGTAAACTGAAATTTAAATGAAAACTAAATATAAAAATAAAAGCCAATATAAAAGAGTACTATAACAGCGCATAAATAATACACTGATCCTGATGAACATTTAAATAAAGACACTAACACTATGACTTTAAATACAATAGATAGCAATTTGCAGCTGTATCAAATAGCACTTAAACAGTTCCAGAAAGCCAAGTATATGTATAGTTGTCTTAATTAACAAACAAATCACCAGTAAGTCAAACCCATATTTATAAAATGAATTCAATAAATGAGACTCAGATGTTCCCTAGATTAAATTTAAGGCCTAGGGCTGCACGATTAATCGAATGTGATTGTCATGCGCATTTTGTTAAAAAAGCCGATTCTGTAATCAGCAGGAAATCATCATCACGTGCTTTCAGATGGAGCAGCATTTACTACACATAGCCGTAGTTCACTGACAAGTTACGCAAAAAAATCGCAGACTGTTTTATTGCGCGATTCTGAAATCGAAGAAATCGTTCGCGATAAGAGAGCGCCCTCTGGCCTTCGGATGGAGATTTACTGCTGATCACAGAACCGTGCTTCACTGAAAGATACGCATGACAATCGCAGTTTGTCGAATCGCGATCTCGATTCCATTTTGATTTATCGTGCAGCCCTAATTTAGGCTCTGTCTGGGAAACTCTTTCTGTGAAGGTGTCTGATTTGGCAAGGAGTTTGGACTCCTGAGCTTCTCGCTGAAGCCACACAGAGAGGCAGGAGAGGCGTTTACGCTAAAGTCATGCTCAGCATCCGTGGACAGGTATTTAAACATAACATTATGTCCTCAAACTTCTCTCACAAATATCTGGCATATGTACAGTATGCCTTGTTTTGAATAATTTTAACTTTCTTGTCCGTCACAAACTTCTTATTCTTTGTAGGTGAGATCCAGCTTAATCAGCAGCACTCCACGAATAACAAGGAAACGTCTAGCGCTGAACCATTCCTCCAATCCGTCCAGCACACTTCTCAGCAGCGGAGAGAGTCATGATGTGAGGCACGCTTTGCTTATGACTTCAGGGAAATGATCTGTTCTTTGTTCTTCAGTGGCCACAAGGTCATTTCTAACTTAAAAGGATAGTTCACCCAAAAATGTAAATTCTGTTATTATTTATTCTGTCTCAAGTTGTTCCAGACCTGTATGAATTTCTTTCTTTCTGCTGAACACAACAGAAGATATTTTGAAGAAATTCGGTAACCAAACAGTTGATGGACCCCATTGACTTCCATAGTATAGAAAATCAAAACAAAACATTGAAGTCAAAGGGGTCCATCGACTGGCTGAGTAAATAATGAGAGTAAATGATGACAGTTGTTTGGGTGAACGCTCCCTTTAACTAGTCATAAGATTTTTCCGAATTCTAGACATAAGGTTTATGAGATGCCTTAAGGCAGGGGTGCCCAACCCTGTTCCTGGAGATCTACCTTCCTGCAGACTTCAGTTCCAACCCTGATCAAATACACCTGTCTGTAATTATCAAGTGTTACTTCAGATCCTAATTAGTTGGTTCAGTTGTGTTTGATCAGGGTTGGAGCTGAACTCTGCTGGAAGGTAGATCTCCAGGAACAGGGTTGGGCACCCCTGCCTTAAGACATGGCTTGTGATGAAGTGAATGCACAAAAGAATGACTTCTCCTTACGTCTTCATGAAGATCACCCAGAGATCTCCTCCCGAGGGAAGCGTCAGCTATGCAGAGCTGGGCAAAAGTAAAACGGAGACAGGAGAAATCACTCTGCTTCAGGGTGTGTGGCCGATGGTAAGGAGTCGTTAGTTCTTCAGCAAGCAGGTTGATCTCCGGGCATCAAGAGTGTCTCAAACTTACTGTGTTTTTTGTGTGGTTTTTGAAGGACAAAACTCCAAGACGCTCCATTATAGGAATAAAGGGATATATTTGGAGTTCTGAAGATCCAGAAAGCCCTCAGAATCCAAACCGAGTTTCAAGCCCAAAGAAGCGCAAACTGTGTAAAATGTCTGCAGTAGATTTAGAGGACGAGATGGCCGTCAAACGTGTGAAGAGCTGCAGGGCTGGTAAAGGCTCATTCATCTACACCGATTAAACATGATAAATGTTTCTTTACATGCTTGAAATCTTAATGTTACCTCTGATTAAACTATTGTCATAGTTGCAGAATTAGTTATTGATATAACTGTGGAAATATTGAGAGCATAGTTTATTTTTTATAATAAACCATTAATTCTTTTGGATCAAAATGTTTGAACCCGAATGTTTGTAATATTTTAATGTAATAATAATAATTATAAAGTCTGTTTGAAAAGGAAATTTGCATTTATCCTTTGTTTAGCTGCCAGTAATTACTGGTGTTTGCCAAGGCAATTGTTTGGAATGGCAGTTTTCGGAATTGTATGT
>NW_015629560.1:651729-659292 GCF_001515625.1 Sinocyclocheilus rhinocerous
ATAATTTATTTATTATTCTCAGACTGCCCATCAAAGCGCTGGAGCCACGCCATGTGTTTGAGTGATCCTGAAACGGCCATTCTGATTGGTGGAGAAGCTGATGACCAGGCCAGTTGTAAAGATTCTATATGGAAACTGGAGATTGGTGTGTATCATTTTCAAATTCAATATGAAAAATTAAAAGACTGCTATTTGCAAAATGTTCCCCCCCCCGATTTGTGCAGCTAATATTTAATAAGAAGTGTTGCATGATTGCAGTACTGTGACTTTACAAGCATATTCAAGCAAATATACATTATATAATTATTATTGCGTAAATTTAATTATTAATATTATTATATAGAATTATTTACTCATTCATTCTAAATTAAGATTATTTATTTACTGTATTATATTTCTAGAAGTTTCTTACCACAAACTGGGGCATTTCTTTTACTTTTTTTTTTGTTGTTGTTTTACTTTTACAATTTTCTTATTAATAATGACCTATACCTATAACTGTAATAATTCTCAGATAATGATTTCTGGTTCCCCATGGACGTCTCATCGTCTGAGGTCAGTCCACCAATCTCAAAAGGTCACTCGGCAACCTTTGATCCTGAGTCTAAAGCTGTTTATGTGTACGGTGGTCAGAGAGACGCCCAGCGATACAGTGATATTTATATACTGGACACTATAACTTGGAAATGGAAGCTTGTTTCTGTGAGTATTAGACCATTTATTTCTTCTTATGATTTGTGTATGTTTTGGTGTAGCAGATATTTACTTCCGGTTGTATATACCTATGATGTTTTGGGTTGGGATAGGCAAAAGGAAATATACCGTCATTGGCGTACCACAGTGCCACGTTCTATAAGAAGGAGCTGTATGTATTTGGAGGAGTGCAGCCCAGCCGATGTCCTGAAGGCAAGGTTTGCAGTAATGCATTGTACATTTTCAACCCTGAACATGGTCTGTGGTATCAGCCGATTGTGGAGGGTGACCGTCCTCTGCCCAGGTTTGGGTAAGTAGTATTGCTTTGTCTTTTCATCCAGTTTCATAATCACCATCCACAGTATATGCAACTAAAACCAGGAGCGTGTCATTTACTCATTCTCATGTCATTCAAAACCCTTTTTTATTCTTCCTCTGCTGTTTTCCACTACGTCATAAAATGTATGTTTTATTAAAGGCACTCCACCACGCTGCTGTCAAACAAGATGATCATTTTTGGTGGGAGAAAAACTGCCACCTACCTCAGTGATCTTCACATCCTGGATCTTGGTAATGATCCTGAACATCTGAAAGTATTCACTGTCTGCTGTGTTTTTCATATAATCACAGTCTTGTATACCAAATCTTTTGTTTCCTGTGGAAAAGGCTTCATGGAATACACTGCTGTAAAGTACGAGAACATGCCACCATTGGCCCGTGGGTAAGACTTAAAAATATTAATTTTACAACTTTTTTAAGGGATAGCTCACCCAAAAATTTTAATTCTGTGATTAATTACTCACCCTCATGTCGTTTCAAACCCGTAAGACCTTCGTTCTTTGAAACACAATTTAAGATTTTTTTGATGAAATCCGAGAGCTTTCTGACCTCCCATAGACAGCAACGCAACTGAAATGTTCCCAGACCCAGAAACTCAGTAAGGATATCATTAAAATAGTCCATGTGACATCAGTGGTTCAACAGTAATTTTACGAAGCTACGATAATACTTTTTGTGAACAAAGAAAACAAAAATAACGACTTTATTCAACAATTCTTCTCCCCCGAGTTGCCATTATCGAGAGCACCATGATGCATGTGCGTAGGACGGTAACTTGGGGGGGAAGATTTGTTGAATAAAGTCATTATTTTTGTTTTCTTTGTTCACAAAAAGTATTTTTGTAGCTTCATAAAATTACGGTTAAACCACTGATGTCACATGGACTATTTTAACGATGTCCTTACTTCCTTTCTGGGCCTTGAACGTGGTAGTTGTGTAAGGGAAACAGGTCAATTTAGCTCAAAGGGAATCATTTAAGATTTTAAAGGGAACTCCACCAATAATATGTAAGGGAATTTGGACAGAATCACTGTTTAATAAGAAGTGTTGCATGATTGCAGTACTGTGACTTTACAAGCATATTCAAGCAAATATACATTATATAATTATTATTGCGTAAATTTAATTATTAATATTATTATATAGAATTATTTACTCATTCATTCTAAATTAAGATTATTTATTTACTGTATTATATTTCTAGAAGTTTCTTACCACAAACTGGGGCATTTCTTTTACTTTTTTTTTTGTTGTTGTTTTACTTTTACAATTTTCTTATTAATAATGACCTATACCTATAACTGTAATAATTCTCAGATAATGATTTCTGGTTCCCCATGGACGTCTCATCGTCTGAGGTCAGTCCACCAATCTCAAAAGGTCACTCGGCAACCTTTGATCCTGAGTCTAAAGCTGTTTATGTGTACGGTGGTCAGAGAGACGCCCAGCGATACAGTGATATTTATATACTGGACACTATAACTTGGAAATGGAAGCTTGTTTCTGTGAGTATTAGACCATTTATTTCTTCTTATGATTTGTGTATGTTTTGGTGTAGCAGATATTTACTTCCGGTTGTATATACCTATGATGTTTTGGGTTGGGATAGGCAAAAGGAAATATACCGTCATTGGCGTACCACAGTGCCACGTTCTATAAGAAGGAGCTGTATGTATTTGGAGGAGTGCAGCCCAGCCGATGTCCTGAAGGCAAGGTTTGCAGTAATGCATTGTACATTTTCAACCCTGAACATGGTCTGTGGTATCAGCCGATTGTGGAGGGTGACCGTCCTCTGCCCAGGTTTGGGTAAGTAGTATTGCTTTGTCTTTTCATCCAGTTTCATAATCACCATCCACAGTATATGCAACTAAAACCAGGAGCGTGTCATTTACTCATTCTCATGTCATTCAAAACCCTTTTTTATTCTTCCTCTGCTGTTTTCCACTATGTCATAAAATGTATATTTTATTAAAGGCACTCCACCACGCTGCTGTCAAACAAGATGATCATTTTTGGTGGGAGAAAAACTGCCACCTACCTCAGTGATCTTCACATCCTGGATCTTGGTAATGATCCTGAACATCTGAAAGTATTCACTGTCTGCTGTGTTTTTCATATAATCACAGTCTTGTATACCAAATCTTTTGTTTCCTGTGGAAAAGGCTTCATGGAATACACTGCTGTAAAGTACGAGAACATGCCACCATTGGCCCGTGGGTAAGACTTAAAAATATTAATTTTACAACTTTTTTAAGGGATAGCTCACCCAAAAATTTTAATTCTGTCATTAATTACTCACCCTCATGTCGTTTCAAACCCGTAAGACACAATTTAAGATTTTTTTGATGAAATCCGAGAGCTTTCTGACTCCCATAGACAGCAACGCAACTGAAATGTTCCCAGACCCAGAAACTCAGTAAGGATATCATTAAAATAGTCCATGTGACATCAGTGGTTCAACAGTAATTTTACGAAGCTACGATAATACTTTTTGTGAACAAAGAAAACAAAAATAACGACTTTATTCAACAATTCTTCTCCCCCGAGTTGCCATTATCGAGAGCACCATGATGCATGTGCGTAGGACGGTAACTTGGGGGAGAAGATTTGTTGAATAAAGTCATTATTTTTGTTTTCTTTGTTCACAAAAAGTATTTTTGTAGCTTCATAAAATTACGGTTAAACCACTGATGTCACATGGACTATTTTAACGATGTCCTTACTTCCTTTCTGGGCCTTGAACGTGGTAGTTGCGTTGCTGTCTATGCAGGGTCAGAAAGCTCTTAGATTTCATCCAAATTATCTTAATTTGTGTTCCGAAGATGAACGAAGGTCTTGCGGGTTTGGAACGACATGAGGGTGAGTAATTAATGAATTTTCATTTTTGGGTGAACTATTCTTTTAAAGAAAACTTAATAGAATAAGCTGATAATGCAGAATTTGTAAATACAGTTACAGTTCAATAAGGAAATTTACTTACATTTCTGTATGTATTTTGAAGTAAAGTTGTTGTTTGTTTTTTGTCATTCTGCTGTGCAGGTTTCACGCTGCTCTACCCGTGTCTGACAACAGGGTGCTGATCAGCGGAGGCTGCAGTGCTGTAGGAGCCCTACAGGACCTCCATCTCTTTAACTTAGGTCTGTCATTCCATAATTTACTACATACAACTAAATATATTATAGCTAATAGAGTTGAAATACCTTAAAGACCTATGAAATGGTTTCACAATCATACATTTGACATACTGATGGGTTTTTTAAAATAGAAAATAGCATATAGCCTTTTTACTTGTTATTGCTAGTCAGTAGCAGGTGGTATTATGCCACATTATCAATGAACAATTTTCAGAATAAGAGAATTTTATTCTGCAAAAAAATTGATGCAATAAAAATGTATGGTCTGTATTTACCAAAATAGAAAGATTATTAATTTTAAAGCAGTGTCTGACTCCAAGGCCCAACATTGTCCACAACAATATTCGAAACCCCTAGTTTAAGATGTGTTGTTCAAAACTTATTTTAATGTATTAAATTTTTTTTAAAAGTTACTAAAATAATTACAATTACTACTAAAACTAGGTAAAAAAAAATGTGAAAAGACAAACTTTGAAGTTGGCTTGAGAAAGCCAGACCAGAAAGTTTGAAAAAAGTTTGAAAAGCTAGAAGTTTGAAGGTTTTCAGTTTGAAGTAGTTCAGTTAAAGATTGATGGATGTTATATGGACAAAAACAGTTTCAGCATTGTGTTCCACCAAAGAAAGGTTTAAGATGTGTTGTTCAAAACTTATTTTAATGTAATTTTTTTTTTAAAGTTACTAAAATAATTACAATTACTACTAAAACTAGGTTAAAAAAAATGTGAAAAGACAAACTTTGAAGTTGGCTTGAGAAAGCCAGACCAGAAAGTTTGAAAAAAGTTTGAAAAGCTAGAAGTTTGAAGGTTTTCAGTTTGAAGTAGTTCAGTTAAAGATTGATGGATGTTATATGGACAAAAACAGTTTCAGCATTGTGTTCCACCAAAGAAAGGAAGTCATACATGCATGAAACAATACAAGGGTAAATAAACGATGACAGATTTAGCATTTTTGGGTGAAGTGTCCATTTAAGTGTGTATAACAGCATATAGATGGCCTCAAAACTAATAGACTTGAAGTCCCAAATCATTGATTTCTAGGTTCTTTAAAAGACTAGTTTACAGATATTGTTCTGAATGGATTGAAAGGTTAAAACAATACATGTTTGCAGATACAAGCTCATGGACATCAGTGGTGTCTCCATTGCTTTGCTCTAAGCCTCGCGCAGGCCACAGTCTGATAAGCCTGGGCTCTACAAAGACTTTATCTTCAGACCCGAGGGATCGCCGTCATAGCAACATCCTAGTATTTGGAGGGTCAGATTGTTCAGGAACATTTTATAATGACACCGTTAAATGCCCGGTTGAACTTCCCGTTTAGGATCAGGGACTACAGGATTTTTCTCTTAGAAATTAATCTAGGGTACTTACAGAAACATGATAGAAAACACTTGAACTTGAGAAGCACTTTTAGCATTTGTTTTTTAACGTTGCATTGATGCAGTTTTAGCATGAACAGCTGTTTTACAGCTACCGTTTTTATATTGATTTCCTTAAAAGCAAGCAAAGCCTTCACTCTCTCTCACGTGTAGTTCAGATTTGTATTTAGTACATTCAGAGACTCGATGTATTTTTGTGCAATAAATGTTTTCTCTTATTTTGCACGTACTTTACATGTTTTCACATTTGTATTTTTGTCCACTTTGTATGTTTCACATTGCACTCACACATTTTCCTTTAAGTCACTGGTATGTACAGCTCATGTCTTGTTCATAGATGTCTGAAAGTTGCAAAAAGCGACTATAGTCTTTTCACCAAAGCAATAAATGCAATACTTTGCTAAAAAGAAACCGAACTGTCTTATTAATGAAGAGTCTCACACAACTGTTTATCAAAGTGTTTTATTGATTTCATTATTGAGATTATGCCCGCAAATCATCAGGAGTATCAGGCTGACGTGATGGATGAGTGGCTTTGAAAGCGTCAACCTCAATTAAGGTCTGGTTTAACCTTCTGATAGTAGGAAACTGGGACTTATCCACCTTGAACCTTTGGCAAAAGACAGTAGAATGACAAATATAGCATTTTGCATTGCATGAACATTAATGTCAGCTTTAAAGAGACATCGTACCTTTCAGCATTGTAGACTTGAGGCACAAGACAAATATCTGCCATGGATACCTAGAAGTGTAGCAATGTTATTATTTGAAAGCATGTTAAAACAGAGTTAAGATTTTGTAAACACTATTGTTCAAACCCTTAGGGTTAGTAAGGTTGTTTTGTTTTTTTTTGTCAAAAATGACATTCAAGACAATTAAATGTTACAAAATATTTCCGTTTAAAAAAAATTGCTGTTCTTTTTAAGCAAACTTATTTCCTATTCATCAAAGAATTCCGAAAAAAAATATCATGGTTTTCACAAAAATATTAAGCAGCACAACCGTTTTTAACATTGATATTAACAAAAAAAAAAGTTAGTTACAGTACGTTACAATGAATTCTGACGGATCATGTGACACTGAAGACGGAGTAATGATGCTGAAATTTCAGCTTTGCCATCACAAAAATAAATTATATTTTAATATATATTCAAATGGAAAACTGCGATTTTAAGTCATAATATTTAAAGTTAAAATATATAAAGTTACTGTTTTTATTCTATTCTTCTACTCTATATGTTGTGAACATGAGAGACTTATTTCAAAAGCATTACCAAAGCAAAGTTTTGAACAGTAGTGTATATCATATACTGCTGTTTATATTAATAATATTTTATATATTTGATAAAGTACAAAACGCCTATTACCTCATCACCAACACAGTACTTTCCTGCCGTCTGCTTCAGAATATGCTCTAGGGCTTCAAATAAGAGATACAATAAATGTCAATTAGACAGTTAGAGCAATCAGGTGTGAAAACATGTCGAGACCGTAATTGGGTCCAAGATAAAATACAAAATTATTAGAACACTAGTATTTTCACTAGCTAAAAATGGTTTCAAGTCAGTAATTTCTATCTTTTGCTTTAGTGTGTTAGTAGGAAATATCAGTTTACATTTCCAAACATTCTTTTTGTCTTTAATTGTAATAATTCGGTGAGATTTTTGTCTCACAACAGCCAGTGCCCCACACAGAGATCTGGGGCCGTATTTATCAAGCTTCTCAAAGTGCCATTTTAGTCTTAAAGGGGTCATATGATGCGATTTCAATTTTTCCTTTCTCTTTGGAGTGTTACAAGCTCTTGGTGCATAAAGAAGATCTGTAAAGTTGCAAAGACTAAAGTCTCAAATCCAAAGAGATATTCTTTATAAAAGTTAAGAGTCAGCCACGCCTACCTAAAACGGCTCGTTCTAACACGCCCCCACATACCTACGTCACAATGTGGGAAGATTTGCATAACGCCGCCAAAATGTTCACGCAAAGAAAGAAGGCGTAACTTTATTGTTGCTGCCAGTATTGTAG
>NW_015629560.1:659338-675993 GCF_001515625.1 Sinocyclocheilus rhinocerous
TAATGGGTTTTCATGTTTTTGTCTCGTCGCTCCGGCCGGACACGGCATCACAGTATGGTGATGGGCGTAACATTTCCGTCTCACGCTTGAGGTATTCGGCCAATCATAACGCACTGGATAGCTGGCCAATCAGAGCATACCTCGCTTTTCAGACCAATGAGGTTTGTAAAAATCGACGCGTTTCAGAAAGGCGGGGCATAGAGGAGAAACAATAATGTACAGTATGTGGAAAATAATGTGTTTTTTAAACTTTAAACCGCATAAACACATTTCATTACACCAAATACACAAAATAATGTTCTTTTTAGCAGCATCATATGACCCCTTTAAAGGAACACTCCACTATTTTTGAAAATAGGCTCATTTTCCAACTCTCCTAGAGTTAAACAGTTGAGTTTAACCGTTTTCTAATCCATTCAGCCCATCTCCGGGTCTGGCAGTAGCACTTTTAGCTTAGCTTAGCATAGATCATTGAATCTGATTAGACCGTTAGCATCTCGCTCAAAAAAGACCACCAACTGCTTTCAATTGAAAGTAGCTAAAACTGGTCACTTAATGTTGCTAGATGACCTCATAAAGGTGAGTTCACTGATCTATATTTATATTTCTATAGATCAGTGAACTGGCCTTTATGACGTCATGGGAGAGTCTCGGAATGTAGATAAGGTTTGTCCAAGAAATTGATTTTGTTGCTAGGCTTTTGAAAAAAAGTCTCTAAAGGGATGAGTAAGCCACTAAATCTAGTGACAAAATCACTAAATTGGCAACATTGGCACACTGACTTCAACATACGTTATTTACATTTCATTGGTCCTCTTGTTTTTGCATGTGTTCATAATTTCTTTGTATGACAGCATGGACAAATATTATGACCGCACAATTTGGCATGTTTCATTGCATTATTATCACAAATAAAACAACTAACTAAGCAACTATGCAATATTCTTACAAAATATTGGATTTTTTTTTTTATTATTAAGGGTGCAGATGTCAAATTTCCTAGGCCGGACATCACTTTTGGCCACTACTATATGGCAGTTTATTGAATTTTCAACTGACCGCCAAACCATACTGCAAAAACAACTTTTGTGAGGATTGTGGGCTTTCCTGGAGTTGTTGGAGCCATTGATGGAACTCATGTTCACATCATTGCTCTAACTGTAAATGAGGAGACATACCATTAAACAAAGCATTAGTAATAATTTGTGATAATTTTGCACAATGCAAAGCATTTAAAAATACATTTAAATTAAAATATTTCAGTCTTAATTAAATGATTTTATTGTAGTTACATTAAATGATTGGTGTTGTGCTGCTGTGACTTTACATGAGCAGGCTCACTATTGGCTGATTCAGAGGTCGAGGTCGGCCATTTTGTGTTGACATCATTGTAGTCCTTAGTTCACAACACTTAAGTGTCACCTCAGTCAACACTTAAGAATCAGTCTTAGACTTAGACTACTGAAAGTTGCTTTTAGCTTGATAAAAGTCTCCTACTCTTAGAAAAGTCTTTTAAAAACTTTTTACTAAGAATTTGTTGACACTTAAGTCAAAGCTTAAAGGGATACTCCACCCCAAAATGAAAATTTTGTCGAAAACAGCGCATCCATGCAGCGCGGCTGACACAGAATAGTGTACGCTGCTTGCGTTCAGCGGATATTTTCCAAAATGGCGCTACGGTGATGCGGAGAGACACAGAGGAGACGAATTGTTGAATAAAGTAATTATTTTTGTTTTCTTCACATACAAAAAGTATTCTTGTCACTTCATAACGCTACGGTTGAACCACTGATGGCAGATGGACTATTCTGACGATGTCTTTCATACTTTTCTGGACCTTGACAGTGTAATTTACTTGGCAGTCAATGGAACAGTCACAAGCCTCCCGGTTTTCATCCAAAATATCTTAAATTGTGTTCCGAAGAAATATCCAAGAACAGGCTAGAAGATGACAACATAACAGTTAAATAATGCATTGCAAACAATAACTTCATTTAAGATAAGAAACAACATATTTAACCTTCTCTTGTGTCGCCATGGCATGCATATATCAGTCCAGTTACTACTGAAACTATAACATTACATGAAAAAACACACTAAGCCAACCAATGAGAAGTACCACCAAAAATCCTCCTCCTGGCTGAGTTTGTCGCCATGTTCAAGCATTCATACGGGATTTATGCATTTACCTAGATTAAACGTGCAGCTGATGCACTCATATTAGATTGTTGGTCCTCAAGGAGAATTTACTTTGTTTGAGATAGATTTATTAACTGCATACATAGTAGTGAAGCTCGGTTTACTAAAGAATCTTTTTATGAACCGATTCTTGTTGAGGGTTCAGCCGAACCGATTCGCGAGCCATTTGAGACGTGTTTGTTTAGGAATAAAAGAATGTGGAAACAATGCTGTTAACAATATTGGGAATTAAAAATATGTTTAAAAATAACATACTTATCTATTGAATTGTAAGTAATTACAAGTAAACTTTGTTAATAAACATGTTTGAATAAACCAACAAACAAACACGACAAGACCGAAAGCACATTCGTAAGCAACTGTTTTACAAAAAAATAAAATAAAATAGTGAAACCGTGAAAAAAAGGGAATCGTTTTTATATAAAATGAACCATTTGAACGAACCGATTCGCTAACATGATTCTGACTTCAAAACACTGTAGTTCAAAGCAATGCATTTACATGATTTTGCATCAGAACTGGAAAGATTTCACCGACCTAAATTATATGAAGTAAATTAAATGCATCAAAAATGAAGGTTAATAATAACGTACTTAATGTTTTTTTGTCGTATAACGTAAACTTGTCACATGCCTTCTGTCTTTGTAATTAATGATTGACAGGTTTAATATCCTATCACTTCCAACGCAACAGCTCTCGCCTATGATGTGTGCCTGTGTCATCAAAGAAACGCCTTTCAACAAACGCGCACTACCATTGGTCCATCATCTGCGAGGCCTAACCAATAGATTTCCTGAATTTGGGGGCGCATTTGGCTTTAGCACATGATTGGCTGTTTGAACACGATATCCCGCCCATTCTTAAAGTCGCAGTAGGAAAAGCGGTTCGTCTGCAGGGCACAGGTCTCGGCGCACGTCCTCTGGCGGGGATTGGACGCACATTAGGGGGTTGAATACAACATTAATCTACGAATTCCATCATGGCAGCGACATTAATGCGTTCCCTTGTAAAGAAGAGGGTAAGAAACACAAAAACATCGCATTTTACAGTCATACACGTAGTATGAGTTTGACGTTACGTCATGTTGTCAGAGTATCAACTTCACGGTCAAACACCACGAGCAGATAGTGTACGCTGCTTGCGTTCAGCGGATATTTTCCAAAATGGCGCTACGGTGATGCGGAGAGACACAGAGGAGACGAATTGTTGAATAAAGTAATTATTTTTGTTTTCTTCACATACAAAAAGTATTCTTGTCACTTCATAACGCTACGGTTGAACCACTGATGGCAGATGGACTATTCTGACGATGTCTTTCTTACTTTTCTGGACCTTGACAGTGTAATTTACTTGGCAGTCAATGGAACAGTCACAAGCCTCCCGGTTTTCATCCAAAATATCTTAAATTGTGTTCCGAAGAAATATCCAAGAACAGGCTAGAAGATGACAACATAACAGTTAAATAATGCATTGCAAACAATAACTTCATTTAAGATAAGAAACAACATATTTAACCTTCTCTTGTGTCGCCATGGCATGCATATATCAGTCCAGTTACTACCGCACGTCCTCTGGCGGGGATTGGACGCACATTAGGGGGGGGAATACAACATTAATCTACGAATTCCATCATGGCAGCGACATTAATGCGTTCCCTTGTAAAGAAGAGGGTAAGAAACACAAAAACATCGCATTTTACAGTCATACACGTAGTATGAGTTTGACGTTACGTCATGTTGTCAGAGTATCAACTTCACGGTCAAACACCACGAGCAGATACTTTGTTGCTCACGAGCCACAATGAAAGCAACTCTATATATAATACACTATAAAAATAGTATGTAAGATGTTGTAGTAATTGCCTAATCACCACAAAGATACTACCTTTGCTGTTATATCATTTCGCGACAGTTCTTGTCAAGTTCATACGCGCTAAGTGCTACTAGTGTTATTATCCTAGTCCTAGAAAGCATTGGACTTCATGCTTGAATACTTTTGAGCAACAGCTTAGTCCTATATGCAATCAGAAAAGCAGTTTATCCGTATCTAAAGAGAGTTTTTCTTTTCATCGAAAGCTGTATAAACCATTAATTTCCTTTCTATGCTGATTACAAACCAAGTTAAATAAATGTAAGTGCACAGCAGTTATACATGAGGTTTAATATACTGACTGATATCTAATGAAATGATCTGCCCAGACACAATAACGGAGATAATTTAATATTGTACCTGTGCTGTGACCTGTTCTGCAGGTTCCTCTTCAGATGGGACGCATGTGCTACTCCGCCTCCTCTGTGGTAAGTTATCATGTATATGATGATGTATCATGTATATCAATACCCACGTATTGTGCATATTTGTGCTTGGGGAGTGTTTGGGGCTAAGAGTAATATATGTGGGTTAAGAGAAAGTTTATCTAATATGTCAAAAACTTTGTAAACACAGTAGTTAAGTGATTATGAGCCAAGCAGACAATGGACTTTGTATAAATGTTGCTTATATATCCAGTTGTTCTAGGTCGTCAACCGGTTTTCAATATTGTTCCATAAGCTTTTAGTCTTTACACAATGTAAACATCACATGAAACTTTGCCGCCTCATTTCTGAAGACCACCACACACCACTGCCTCGTACTGAACCTTGCACTAGACTATATGATCTGACAGTGACCAGAGCAATCACTCATTCATTCTAGACTTTTATCTCCCTCTTATAAGAGGAATAACACTGACATTGTCTTGTGTAAACACTGGAATACACTACGCGACTGGAAATCTGAACAGATCTAGTCTTAAGATGCAATCTATCATCTTATCAGTCTCTTGAAAAAGTTATTGTTGTAATTGTTAATGAGTTGTGTTTTACGTTTGCTTTTTACATTCATATTACATAATTTTCTCTGTCCTTTCTCAGCCCACCACCAAGTTGTTCATTGATGGAAAGTTTGTCGAATCCAAGAGTCCAGAATGGTTGGACATTCACAATCCTGTAAGTTCATACTGTACTAACAGACATCAGTTTAGCAGTTTAACACACAGCAGTTTAACAGATTACATTCATTGACCACACTTAGGCCAAGTTAAACCCATTAGATTATTGTGGTTTAAGCACATGTGATTTGTGCTGATCAACCTGACTAGACAACACATAACACCTGCATTACTTAGTTTTCCTTAGTTATACCATCAATCAGTATATAAAACAGCTTCAGTTATGTTGTTAGTTCTTTTTACATTTTTAAAAATGTTTGCTCATTGATTATTTTGTACTGTTACCAATGTGCAAAAGGAGCAATAGAGAAAACATGGAGAGTAGCCATTTTCTAAAGTTTTGCTTTAATCTGCTTTGCACAGTAGATGCCATAATAATTGTTTGTTGTTTTTTTCGCTCTATTTGCACTCTATATTTCAGGAACTCTGGTTAATATCACATTAGAGTAGTTTAAATACAGTCTGGGTTTTTGGTACGTAAAAGGGTGGACTTTTTTTAAGTTGCTTTGGTTGTTATAAGTGGTTGAATCGTTTGTGCTGTTTTTTTATGTTTAGTTAATGTTAACAGCAAGAAAGTATAACCTTTGTCAGCAATCAGTGTTTTTTACTTTTTATTTTTTATTTTTTACAAGTGACTGTATCAGCACTTTGCAGAGAAAAGGCCACAAACCAACCATTAGTTACAGATGAACTGTCTCTGTGATTGAATTCTAATGCATGCGCTTTCCTCAGGCCACCAACGAGGTCATTGGTCGAGTGCCAAAGGCCACACACGAGGAGATGTTGGCCGCCGTGGACTCGTGCTCACGGGCGTACCACACATGGTCTGAAACTTCCATCCTCACCCGCCAGCAGATCTTCCTTCGCTATCAGCTGCTCATTAAAGACAATATTGTAAGTTACTGCTGCACATCCTCAACTCGCTTGTTTTGTTTTTTTATTAATTTTCCAATCAACACCAGACTTTATGGTTGAAATTAGTATTATTTAGGTTTCATTTTACTAGATCCTGTTCTACACACTTGCTATGCTTGTTAAATATGGATCCGTACAGTAACACAGTGATGGATCTTCAGTTGAAAGGTTTTCACTGGGCTTTCATGGCAATGGAAAACTTGGAAATATCAGGGATTTGTGATTCCTAGGTCTGGAAAATTTGTATAAAGCTGTGGAAACCCTGTTTTCATTAACTGGATTACTGTTTAATAGAATTGTGCAAACTGTTACGCGATTAATAGTGCATTATTAATTTGTAATGTGAATAGCTGAAAGGTAGACTTTTGAAGAAAACGCTCTGCCGGCAAGGGCTACTAGGGCTTATCATGATTACTTTTTTTATGAAAAAAAGTCATAAAAATTGTAGTTGTGATTTTTAAATACATTTAAAATATTATTATTAAGTAAAATAAAAGTAATTTTATTGTTATTATTAAATTAAAAATAATAAATAAAAATATTTCTGT
The DNA here is from genome assembly GCF_001515625.1 of Sinocyclocheilus rhinocerous. Classification (NCBI taxonomy): domain Eukaryota; kingdom Metazoa; phylum Chordata; class Actinopteri; order Cypriniformes; family Cyprinidae; genus Sinocyclocheilus; species Sinocyclocheilus rhinocerous. The sequence continues at coordinate 665,990 of NW_015629560.1, forward strand.
TATAATATTTTACTGTCAAATAATAAAAGCAAGCTTTTAAGAAAAACAACAACGACAACAATAATAACGGTTTTAATTTATAATACAACTGTAAAATTACAATATTAAAGGCTTAGTTCACCAAAAAATGAAAATTCTGTCATTAATACATTAATTAATTATACCCTCATGTCGTTCCAAACCCATAAGACGTTCGGAACATCTTCGGAACACAAATCAAGATAATTTTGATAAAATCTGAGAGCTCTCTGACCCTCCCATAGACAGCAATGCAACTGCAATGTTCCCAGGTCCAGAAACGTATACTATCAAGGACATCGGTAAAATAGTCCATGTGACATCAGTGGTAACTGTTACTCGATTAATAGTGCATTATTAATTTGTAATGTGAATAGCTGAAAGGTAGACTTTTGAAGAAAACACTCTGCCGGCAAGGGCTACTAGGGCTTATCATGATTACTTTTTTTATGAAAAAAAGTCATAAAAATTGTAGTTGTGATTTTTAAATACATTTAAAATATTATTATTAAGTAAAATAAAAGTAATTTTATTGTTATTATTAAATTAAAAATAATAAATAAAAATATTTCTGTTATAATATTTTACTGTCAAATAATAAAAGCAAGCTTTTAAGAAAAACAACAACGACAACAATAATAACGGTTTTAATTTATAATACAACTGTAAAATTACAATATTAAAGGCTTAGTTCACCAAAAAATGAAAATTCTGTCATTAATACATTAATTAATTATACCCTCATGTCGTTCCAAACCCATAAGACGTTCGGAACATCTTCGGAACACAAATCAAGATAATTTTGATAAAATCTGAGAGCTCTCTGACCCTCCCATAGACAGCAATGCAACTGCAATGTTCCCAGGTCCAGAAACGTATACTATCAAGGACATCGGTAAAATAGTCCATGTGACATCAGTGGTTCAACCGTAATTTTACGAAGCTACGAGAATCCTTTTGTGCGCAAAGAAAACAATAATAACATAATTTGTTCAGCAATTCTTCTCCCCGAGTTACCGTCTTCCGCCATTTTGGAGAGTACCCTAGAACGTAATCAACGTAATCAGTGTTGTTTACATTCAGCATGTGCACGATTACGTTCTGGGGTACTCTCCAAAATTGTCATTTTTGGGTGAACTAACCCTTTAAAGGGGTCATGACATATAAGAGGTCATTGTACTCTAAAAACGTCCTGAAAGTTTCAGAACTTAAAACTTTCTCATTGGTGTAAAAACAGCTTATATTGAAGCCAGTGTGCCAAAACGACAGCTTGTGGAATGTATCACTCTATGATGTAATAGTGTGGATAAACACCGCATCCGCAGAAGAACATCAACGCCTGCTTCTACATCGCTGCCTGTTTAGCCCCGCTCACCGATTCACGCATGCAGTGTTTACGAGAGAGGCGTACGCGCAGGTCTATGCAGAAACCAAACGATAAAGATGGCTCCGAAGACAACAAGATGCTGTGAAGTGCCAAGTTGTGGAAAAAACAGCCTTTGCATTGAATTCCTTCTGATCGCAGCATTAGGAAAGAGTGGATGAACTTTATTTTTAATGCCGTTCCAGACCGCGTCAGTAAGAACTCAGTCCTTTGTTCACTTCATACCGTGAAATTAGTTTTTAAAAAAAGGCACAATACGACATGGGATTTTCAGAAAGATTGAAACTAAAAGATGATGTTGTGCTGATTATATTGGATCCGATGTCGCACCACACAAGTGTGAGTAAAGGCCTTTTCACACTGAACGCAAAAAACATTGCGAATGTTCGGCGCGATGATGATTTGAATCGAAAGAATTAATCCCTAATGGGGATATTCACACCAGGCGCAATCATTCACGACGTGAAAAAGTGAGGATTTTTTTTTTTTCGTCGTGTCGATTTTTTATTTTTATTTTTTTTCATCGCTCAAGCAGGTAGCGTTCAGTCCATTATAACATACAAAGAGTGCATGTCTGCCTATTATAGAATCAAAATCCATTTTAGATCACAATCAGAAGCACTCGATGATGGTTTAAAGTGGGGTTTGAGCCAAAACATTAATAATTACATACATTTTGAAATGTAGCTTGATGCTAATTGTACCTCTAATTATATTTTCAGATGTATTCTCGTAAGCATTATGGATAGTTTGTGTTTCTGATGAAGAACCAAAAGTTATTTATATTAATTTAATGCTGTGTAGAGCAGTGAACGATGTAAAAGCCTTATACGAGATACATAGGCTACATTAGGAAAAAATGCATTGCTGGTCAGCGCCACCTAGCGTGCAGACGTGAATAATAGCAGAAGGCGATCAATTGTTTCACGCTTCAAGCAATGTTCGTTGGCGATTCGCCTCGCTTTTTCGCATCGCACTCGGTGTGAAACGGCCTTAAACTGTTTTTATTACGTGGTCACTATTGCTTTGTCTGTTATTACAGATCGTTTGATGTGAGTATTTATGCATTTTTAAACTAAAACACAACAGCATCCATCTAGGGAGGATGTAGACTGTCAAACATTCACAACTGTTAGCCAACCATAGCAGTGGGCATTTACTTTGAGTCTACCCCTATTCAAACAGAGCGTTCTGATGAGGGGGTCAAAAACAGGACATAAAATAGCCCGTTACTTCTAAATGATGATGTTTTTGATGTAAAAATCTTGGTAACATTATAAGTGGACCTTAGAGAACAGTATAATATAGTAAAAAAGGCAGTTCATGACCCCTTTAATATTAATTTCTTTCTTAATTTCATCATTTTCAAACATAAACCATCAAGCTTTAAAAAAAACAAAACTGAAGGGAGACCTTGATAATTCTCTTTTGTTGGCAACAGGTTTGTAAACGCTTATTACAAATATGGTAAAATGGGTGGCACAACCCAAACTCAGAGCAGATGCAGAGATGAAGTTCAAGTGGAGCAGCATTTACTGCAGACCAAGCCACTCTAAAACACTGGATCATGGTCTCTGAATCATGCAGGGCATATTTATTTAATTAAATTCCAACCTTTTGATGATTGCACTAAGCCATATTTGATTAATTGTTCTGCCTTACTGCCTGCTAAATGTATATGTGATTTGATTTGTGTTTCAGAAAGAGCTGGCCAAGCTGATAACCCTGGAGCAGGGAAAAACCCTGGCTGATGCTGAGGGCGATGTGTTCAGAGGACTGCGTGAGTCTCTCATTCTTCAGACAGTTCTGTAGTAATATTAAGAGCAGTTAGCGCCATGTTAGTTAATTCCCGAATGTAGTAACTAAGACTGTAGAGTGTAGAACATTATAAGGAATAGTCAGTTACTTTCAACCCAATGACTACAGTACGCACCAACCCATACTGACTGCTACTACAGACAATCATTTTGACTCATCCTTTAAATCCTTTAAATTGTAGACAAGCAGAATGCGTTTACAATAAATAACCTTATAAAGGAGGCTTAAGCACCGCAAATGTGTGATATAATCAATTCTGTTTGTGTCCACTTATGTCTAGTCATAACAAACTCAAAAATGTAAACCTAAAAAGTCCAGGTAAAATCCAGAAGTTGCTCCGTCAAAAAAAAAAGTGGTCTCAAAGGACAGTTGGTACTTTATTGTTGGATTCACAAGTGATTTTTTTTTTAATGAGAATTGATGTACACTACCAAAGGTTTGGGGTCAGTAAGATTATTGTTATCATTATAATTTTTTTAATGAAATTAATACTTTTTTAAAAGAAAAAATCATTCAATTAATGAAAAGCGACAATAAAGACATCAATGATGTTATAAAATATTTTTATTTCAAATAAATGCAGTTTTTTAAACTTTCTATTTAGAATCCTGAAAACAAGTATTATGGCTTTCACAAAAATTGTAGGCATCACAACTGTTTTCAGCATTGCTAATAATAAGATATGTTTTATGACCAGCAAATCAGCATCTTGGCATGATTTCTGAAAAATCATGTGACACTGATGACTGGAGTAATAATGCTAAAAATTGTATTTATGCTAAAAGTGTATTTTTAAATGTTAATATTTTACAGTAATTACTCTATTTTTTTAAGGTAGCCTTAGTGAACATAAGACACTTCTTTCAAAAACATAAATAAAAAAAAATTAAAATACTTACAAACCCCAAACCTTTGAATGACAAAATAAGCATTGAAAATAATAAAAGGTTGAAAATAACGTGGGATATTTTTTTTAGTGCTACAGGACCTAAGAAAGTTTTTGGCCTTATAACTGTTTGCACATTTTGTTTGTGTGCCTTCACATTATTTACTGTAGTTGTTTGTTGGTCTTGCAGAGGTGGTGGAGCACACCTGTAGTATCACATCCCTTATGCTGGGCGAGACCCTCCCCTCTATCACTAAAGACATGGACACATACACATACCGGCTGCCCATTGGCGTATGCACCGGTATAGCCCCCTTCAATTTCCCAGCCATGATTCCACTCTGGATGTTCCCAATGGGCATGGTGTGCGGGAACACCTATTTGTTGAAGCCCTCAGAGAGGGTGCCTGGCTGCGCCATGTTGCTAGCCAAACTGCTGCAGGACGCCGGTGCTCCGGATGGAACATTAAACATAATTCACGGACAGCATGACGGTATGGAAAATTATAGAAGCAGAAGGGTTATAAATATTTTGACCACATTATGATCCAGATTCTGTGTGGAGATAACAAAATGATTTTTTCCCTATGTGTTATTATAGCTGTGAACTTCATCTGTGACCATCCTGCCATCAAAGCCATCAGTTTTGTAGGCTCCAACCAGGCTGGCGAGTACATCTATGAGAGAGGCTCCAAAAATGGCAAAAGAGTTCAGAGCAACATGGTTGGTTCTGAGCATGAAGTTAATGTATTTCACAGAAAACTGTATTGCATGTGAAAGTCTGTTCAGTTATGAGCAAAAAAAAATCATACTAAAGCATCCTCTCTGAATTTAAAAGGATAGTTCACCTTAAAAATAAAAATTATTTCATTTACATACCCTCTTGTTGTACTAAACCCATAAAATTTAGGTTAAGCTTCGGGAAGTTTGTGCCGTTTTATTGAAACTCCAGGTAACCAGAAAGGTCATAAAGGCATCATAAACCAAATCCATATACTGTACAATGAGCGGTTAAAGTCTTGTGAAGACAGGTTTAATTTAGGCTTTCATTTTCTCATAAATACACATACATAGAGCACATCACATATGGTAGTCACGGAAGCTTGTTGCCGCTTGATTAGTATTCAATTAAATTCAAGTTTATTTGTATAGCGCTTTTCACGATACAAATCGTTGCAAAGCAGTTTTACAGAAAATGTAAGTTTCTACATTATATTTAGTTGTAGCTTATCAGTGGTGACTATCTCAAGTTGATGTCCATATGGCAGAAATATTCAGTAATATTCAGTTAGTTAATGACATGTAGTCAAACAGACGGTGAACACTATTAACAGCAATGATTATATGTTGCGATTAAACTTATAGCAAATATGATATGGATTTATTTTATGATGACGTTATGATCTTTTGGCATTTCCTAAGTTTTGGTTAACTGGACTTTCAATGGAGGGACATAAACTTTACTGGTTTCATTAAAAATCTCTTAATTTTTGTTTCAATGATTAATCAAGGGCTTATAGGTTTGGAACAACATTAGTGTGAATTTTCATTTTTGGGTGATCTATTCCTTTAAGATGTCTAAACTTCTTTAAGTGAGTAGTTCCATATTATTTACTTAATTCCATTGAACATGAAAAGTGAGTTTTGGAGAATATCCTGGCCATGCTTTTCAACATACTAAAAGGTAATGAACAAATCTGTTTAATAGTGCCAAATTTACACTGCAAAGGTGGCACAGAAGCGCTTCTGAAGTGGCATTTAGGTGTCGGAAGTCATCATCAGTCAGTAAATACTTAGAATTTACTGCAGTGCTTGAGCAATATGGGACTTTTTGTTATATCTATATGGTGTTTTTGAAATTTCTTAGTATATAGAAAAAAATGGCCAAGATCATCTTCAAAAATTCACAGGGGGTGGAGTAATTAGCTAAAATAGCTATGCTAGATTTTTAGTAGCATGACAGTAGCTCAGATGCTTTTAAACAGTGTAACTTTTCCAGTAACTAGCTACTTTTTCCCAACTTTGTAGCTTTGTTTTACCACTGCTCAGGTATATAATTTCTCAGTACAACTTCAGTGGCCAGATGGTGGCAGCATTTGGTTACAAATGAATCTGCATCATTCTGGTTCATTCTTAACCTCCATAATGAGGCTGCAATTTTAGACTCAAGATTCAGGAAATTGGAGATGAGACTCAAAGATGATGGACAGCAGTGTAATACATTAAACTATGGAAAAACATACACTATCATTATTCAAATGCCTTGGATTTAATACAGAAGATCCCACCTCCTTTGCTCCCACTGCAGATAAACTCACTTTTATTAAACCCCACAACTGCCCCCTCCACTACCACAATCTCTTCCAGATTATTGTAGTTTTGCAAATCAACTTGAATTTTGAATCTGAATCTTATGCCAGTCTATTATAACTGTTTTCAAGGTCTGCGGTCCATCACATTTTCTTCCCCCACTTTTACTTTGCCTGTTTTCACTCATTGTGTTAGTGCTAGAATTTGTAGTTTGGTGAAAATGTGGAGCTGCTTCCTTACAATTTCATTTTCTGTCCACCAGGGGGCGAAGAATCACGGCGTGGTGATGCCTGATGCTAACAAAGAGAACACACTAAACCAGTTGGTTGGTGCTGCTTTTGGAGCAGCAGGTCAGAGATGTATGGCACTTTCCACTGCCGTCCTTGTAGGAGAAGCACGAAACTGGTTGCCTGAACTGGTTGAACGTGCAAAGGGTCTCCGTGTCAATGCAGGTACTTGAGATTTTTTGTGTTTTTTTTTTATGTGTCTCACAAATCTGATCAAGTTTGGGCTGTGGAGCACTGTGTCCTAGTCAGGCGCAATACAATAAAGTCCAAAATATGTCCACGTTCCAGCAAGTTATCGAATATCACTTTGCATTGCAGCAAACGTGTCCATCTGCACTTTCAAAGGTTGACGCACTCAACGGTTTGTGAAATGGAGCAAAATGTGAACAATTTTACATATACCTAGAGCAGTAATCCTAAATAGCTACAATGAAAGGCATGCAACAAAATTTTAGACCAATGATATTTCATAAAACATTAAATATGCCAATTGGCTGTGGTTCTGTTAGGTCCCATATTTTGTTCTCAGTAAAAAAAAAAAGCTTTTTTTACTACAAGTTAGTTGGTACACAGTGACACAATATTGACCAGTTTAGTTATTTGCATTTTTGGGACTACCAAGACTAGGAAACACTATGCTATACCAGGAAAACCTATTCCATAAATATCACTTTAGACTATTTTTACATGACATTCATTGAATAAAATCTCTCTTCTGCAGTTCCGCTCCATGTAGAGTTACTCTGAATTCATTCAGTTTGTTTTATCCCTCTTTTTTGGCCTTTTCGTAGACCACCCATGCCTTCATGACCACACCTCTCCCTGAGCAACTTAAAGCATGTTCAGCTCACCCAGAGGATAGACGCACTATTTGTCTTGGTCATGCCACAAAGCAGAAGCACATTTTGTGGTATAAAGGGGACCAGAAATTAGTATGGGCCGATCAAATGTTTGAAAAAAATTCTGCCGATGAAAATTGTAATCAGAGAAGCAAAACCGCAGCAGCTATTCTGAAACCCTATAACAGACCTCTAAGACATATTGCCTCAGGGTATCTAAAATTGTGTGTGTGGCTGTGTGTTTGTTCATATGTGTTTGGATATGCCAGTACCAATCCCTTTGGTTGCAACCCAGTAAAAAGGGGTAAATTAAAGGAAAGTCAGCAAAAATCAACAAAACAAACGATACAGAAACCATTTCTCCAGATTTTAGGACGTCTAAACTTTTGGTTAACCAACTAAACTGTTGTTTGGAAGACAAACTGCTACAATTTCTGCTAGCTATCCACTTAACTCCTACAGTACAGAAATAATTCAGCAAATTGGTGCATCTAGGTTGTAACCTGAATTACTGATGACATGAATTCACACATTTATATGTGATTTGATTTTTGCTTCAGTATTACCATTAGTTATGTAGTGAATAGTATGTTCATTTAGCATTTGTAACATAGTGCCACGTGATGAAAATGAAGGATTTCGGAATGAATTTCCATTCTGATGGAATATGTTATTGCTGTAGTTTAAGTGCATTTTGTAAAAACTTCATAGCTTCTTAATCATGTCTTTATTTTCCTGTTTCTTCTCTTGCTTGTTCTATAAGGTGACCAGCCCGGAGCTGATGTGGGACCTCTCATCTCGCCTCAGGCCAAACAGCGAGTCAACAGCCTTATTCAGAGTGGTGTGGATGAGGGTGCCAAGGTGCTGCTTGACGGCAGGAACGTGAAGGTCAAGGGTTACGAAAACGGCAACTTTGTTGGACCAACCATCATTAGCAGTGTCACGGTGAGAGCCACAATGCCTACAAGGTTGTACAAGAAGTGTTCAAGTGCTGTATTACGAGTGCGTCCTGTGTTTATTTGCCTCTTTATAATGAATCGCTTGTTGTATTCCTCACTTGTAAATCGCTTTGGATAAAAGTGTCTACTAAATGAATAAACATAAATGAATCCCAGCTACTCAACCTCATGTCTTTCCAAATTTGTATGATTTATTTCTTCTGTGAAACACTAAAGAAGATATATATTTTTTAATCCAGACAGTGAAAGTCAATGAGGTTCAGTGTTATTTTGGACCCGAATGACTTTCAGGGGGGCTAAAACAGCTTTTTGCAATATCGAATTGTTCGTTCCATAGACTAAAGAAAGTCCTATATGTTTGCAACAACATGGTAGTAAGGAAATCTCTTTAACTGCTGTAAGTTAGAACATGCCAGTATCATGCAAAGACCATGTAATGTTGTCCACTTGTTGTTTGTCCTACTTTAATTTCAGCCGGACATGAAGTGCTATAATGAGGAGATATTTGGACCTGTGCTGGTGGTCCTGGAGGCTGACAGCTTGGATGATGCCATTAAAATAGTCAATAAGAACCCATATGGCAACGGAACTGCCATCTTCACCACCAACGGTGCAGCGGCACGTAAATACACTCATGAAGTCGATGTTGGTCAGGTGAGTTTTTTTTTTTTTTTTGGTTTATAATACACATTTCAAATGCATCAAACTTTCATAACTGGACTAATAACTCAAAGCGATAGTTAACCAAAAACTGAAAATTCTGTCATTAATCACATGTCATTCCAAACCTGTAAAACCTTCGTTCATCTTCGGAACACAAATTAAGATATTTTTGATGAAATCCGAGAGCGTTCTGACCCTGCATAGACAGCAACGGTACTACGACGTTCAAGGCCCAGAAAGGTAGTCTCGTGAACGTGTGTTGAAGACTGACACAGAGGAGAAGAAAATGTTTTCTTTGTGCACAAAATGTATTCTCATAGCTTCATAAAATTACGGTTGAACCACTGATGTCACATGGACTATTTTAACAATGTCCTTCCTTACTACATTTCTGGGCCTTGAACGTGTCCGTTACATTGCTGTCTATGCAGGGTCAGGAAAGCTCTAGGATTTCATCAAGAATCTTAATTTGTGACCCTGGACCACAAAACCAGTCATAAGTAGCACGGGTATATTAGTAGCAATTATCCAGTAATACATTGTATGGGTAAAAATGATCGATTTTCCTTTTATGCCAAAAATCATTAGGATATCAAGTAAATATCAAGTTCCATGAAGATATTTTGTAAATTTCCTACTGTAAATATATAAAAACTTAATTTTTGATTAGTAATATGCATTGCTAAGAACTTCATTTGGATGACTTTAAAGGCTATTTTATCAATATTTAGATTTGTTTTTGCACCCTCAGATTCCAGATTTTCAAATAGTTGTATCTCGACCAAATATTGTCCTATCCTAACAAACCATACATCAACAGAAAGCTTATTTATTCAGCTTT
>NW_015629560.1:676192-687909 GCF_001515625.1 Sinocyclocheilus rhinocerous
TACTGTAAATATATAAAAACTTAATTTTTGATTAGTAATATGCATTGCTAAGAACTTCATTTGGACGACTTTAAAGGCTATTTTATCAATATTTAGATTTGTTTTTGCACCCTCAGATTCCAGATTTTCAAATAGTTGTATCTCGGCCAAATATTGTCCAATCATAACAAACCATACATCAATGGAATGCTTATTTATTCAGCTTTCAAAAATGACCCTTAAGACTGGTTTTGTGGTCCAGGGTCACATTAGTGTTCTGAAGATGAACGAAGGTCTTACAGGTTTGGAACGACATGAGGGTGAGTAATTAATGACAGAATTTTCATCTTTTGGGTGAACTATCCTTTTAAATGCACAATAGCTACCCCATTGGAATATCTTGTTTTAGAGCTTATTTGGGTGACCTGGTTCTTCATTGGACTGCAGGAAATGGGAATGCTCATATCAATAAACATATTGATGCTATATTAAAAGAAAAAAATTATGGTATATCAGTATCTGATTATATAGAAACAGCCCTACTAGTAATATGCAGTGTAATGGGCTGTTCACATAGAAAGTGTCTTTGCATCTAAGAATGCGAGACGCAGCACTCAGGAATGTTTTTTTTTTTTTATAAACGCTGTGCAGAATGCGTGGTTTTGAGACACGTGATAAAATAACGAAAATTATATAAACAGCCAAACAGCAGAATAGAAAGCTACTGTATTCTTTTAAGAAACAGATTGTCATAATCATTTTAAAAAAATGGTGTATAAATCAGTGTATCCGGACACAGCCATTATAAGTACGTCTTCTGATTGGTTGAGCGGCGTTGCGAGTAACAGTTGAAAATCTTTTAACTTCACACGCTGTCTTAAAAACACAGAACTCATGTGCGAGACATGAACGGTCATACACGTCTCTCTCACACGTGTACTTAGAAAAACAATGGAAAAGTCGTGCATTGGAATGGATAAATGGCCCCTAACAGTGTCAAATCAGTATCTGTGTGACTTGAAATAGGTGCATGCAAGAGTCAGACCTTTGAGAGACCTCGGGTCAGTCTGCGACTGTGGAAAACTGCCTCCTTATAGACGACCTAGACATGCTGATGTTCACTTATGTCGTATTGGGTTCCTCCACATGTTATGTAGGCTCTTCTTGACAAGACTATTGTAGGTGAAGAGTTCCAGGCACACCTCTAAAGTAAATATTAGAACGTGATGTAAATGAAATGTGTAAAATCCCCTTGGCGCCACTCCCCGACCCAAAGCCAAGAAGCACGGTTTGGATGTAAGTCTTGCCTATTTAGTGGCCATATATACACTAAGGGTAGCACAAGCCTTCCTTTAAAAATCTATGTAAAAACAGAAATTTTTTTTCCATCTGGACTTACCTTGTTTGCCACAGCTTTGAAAACGTACAGCTGCGACCAGAAAACATGTGCACTACAAATAGTTCACAGCAAATATGTGCTTTTTAATCAAAACAGCACTATGCCAAAATATTTTGCTGGTAAAGCCCGAAGTCTTAAATTAAACTCAAAAGGGATCCCTTTGCAACCTGTTGATCAAAAACGGCCCCCTTTTGACCCGGTTTGTTTGCCCGTGGCGAGCAGCTATGCCGTGTGTTTGCGATTCACATGCTGGAGTACACGGCACGGGCCATGTGCTGAGCTGGCCTCCAAAACCCCCGCATACAAGAACCTCCTTTTGCTTTTTTTGCTCCGTCCACTCCCTCACGAGTCACCTTCGGCCAGAAGGCTCAAATTGTTCAACCGCATTTTTTAAAAAACATTTCAAGATGCTCTGCCAGTTTCCAGCCTCACCCCACCCCAAAAACAAAATGTTTTGTTTAGTTATTCTCTGCATGCATTACTTTTCTCGGCTGGTGCACAAACAAATGATTGTGGCTTTCAGTTGTGTGTCGACTGCTTCGTCAACACATTCAATAGAATGAGCTGATTGTTTCACACTTTCCATACACAGCTGAAGCCCAACAGCAGCTTGTTCTCAAAGCAAAGATGTTCAAGTTTCTTCAACTTCAGATACTTTTAAGTCTCAGGCTTTTATTTTTATTAGAACAACTTTAAACTACTTTTTGTTACATAAATAGAATATTACAACTTTTAACCATGCCATCATTTATATTTGCTACATTTCAAATGGCCTTTGTGCATTGATGTAATTGTTTAACCATTGTCACATAATCAGACTTTGAAACTTAAATTAGGCATGAAATTATTATTTTTTCTAAATGCGTATTATTGAATGATTCACCCAAATGTATGTTTAGTTACATTTATTTATTTATTTAACCTCGTTAAAAATGTCATAATTGGATCTTCCAGACTTTTCTCTAGTGACATATGCCAGATTTCTCCAATCATTTAGTCCACATAAATCCTGTCCTTTTCACACAGCTGACCGCAAGCTCGCATTCAGATCTGCCTCCATCCAGTGAACAGCTAATAAATTGAACAACCGATCTACTTTTTTGGTAATTTGTTTCACTCACATGTGACATTTATGGAAGAAAGATCTATTGCTGCTTCAATTTCATCACTGTTTTAAAATATGAAGATCCGACATATGAATATATGATGTGAACATATGAATTTTAAATATTTAAATCTACAGTAATCTAAAAAGTGTAATAATCATGAATCACTTTAATATTTACTGTGTGAAAATTATTACTATCAATTCTGTCCGAAGTACCCCTCACCCCAGTGTAATATGAAATGTGATTTTAAAAAAAATATATATATATATATATATTTTTGTGCATAATTTCAGGTTCAGCTGTAACTGTCAGTGTTTGCAAAAATATAATTTACATGTATGTAGGTTAAGAGAAGAAATCAGCCATTTTGTTAAAAAAATTCCAGCTAATAAACATCCTTTTGATATGTGGAAATTTCTCTGTGAAACTTGTATGTTAGACGGTTTAGGAGACAAATTAAACTTCTGATATCGTCAAATGTGTTTTTAATAGAGTCCTCCGGACACTTAGTTGAAGAAACCCGTCTTAGAAAAAATTAATAAATCTACTGGGATCATTCTCTTGCTTTTGTTTGCTATCTAGTAAAGGTTAACACTCATTTTAAACTGTCCTATTTCGGGACTTTAATTGCTACATTGACAGTGAAGCGCAGTGGACATGCTCTTCAATACACACTGGAAAGGTTGGAGCTACACTTGTATGGTGAGATTTCTAGGTTTACATTGAGCAGCGAGACTAACGTGAAGCGGTAATGTATAGAATTTACAAACCGTCTCTCCCACATGGTGTCTAGAGACGTGAGGAAAGCATACAGCTTTCTGCGGCAGACAAAAATGCCTTTGCGTCTGACGGGTACACTGTTGTCTTAACTGTCATCAGGGTGTGAGTGTGTCAGATATGTGAGATGCAGAGAACATGACTGCTCATGAGGGCAAACACAGCTGACCTCTGAGACGTCTGTTAATGTACTGCTTGCTTTTTTTATAGATTGGAGTTAATGTACCAATCCCCGTCCCACTGCCCATGTTTTCGTTCACCGGTTCCAGAGGCTCCTTCAGGGGTGACACCAATTTCTATGGAAAGCAAGTAAGTATTTGCGACTGGATATCAGGATATTTTGCTTTGCGGAATAGGTCTATATTAGACACTAAAATACAATAGTCATTTAGCTCTTTTGCTGCCAGTGTTTTTAAAAAAATCTGCCAGCCACAGTCAGCATTTTTGATCATTTTTTTTTACAAAATTTCTTGGCCCCCAGAATATTTTGTTGTATGAATGTCTGAACATGCAATATGTCAAAAGAAAGAACAGAGCTTCTGCATGTAAAAAAGAAAAAAAAAAACACTTGAATGTAGGTAAGTTTCATAAAGAAACATTTTGAACAAAAAGCAGAGAAAATTGCATTTTTGTCAAAGACTATGTAAAATACAGAAATACAGATACTCAATTCAATTATACAATTACCAGTAATAAAAAAAATACTAAATTGAAAAAAAAAAAAAAAAAATTGTATTTACATTCTGCCATGGAGCAAAAATTTAAAATAAATAAATGAATAGAAAATGGAGAATTATTGGCCACATCTTCCCCAAATGAACCAGCTGAAGTTTAAAATCAGCTCACAGGCATGGTCCATTTGGTTTGCCATTTGAGTCTGGCTGTAAAATATGTTTTGGTATAAAATTTCGTCAGCTGTAGTTTGTCATAAAACAATGACTGACATGTTTTGACGCAAGTGGTTTATTGTTCCCGCCAGCGTAAGTTTGCCAGCCACCTGCCATTTCTCATGTGATGTCATTGTCATTTTGAGAGGGTATTAAAAAGAAGATGACTAATCTTGAGTCATTGTTTAGTCTTAAGTATTTTGCTATTCTTTCCATCACAGGGCATTCAGTTCTACACACAGATCAAAACTGTTACTTCGCAGTGGAAAGCAGAAGATGCTACCCTGAAGTCCCCCGCTGTTACCATGCCAACAATGGGACGTTAAGTATTAATCACCTGCATAAATTCCTCTCTGGCCCCCAAAATTCAACACTACTTTTAACTACTGTACAGATGGGATATTTTCAAACATACTCTCATATGTAGTTAAATAATTCCAAAAATGTGAACTTTTTTTCTTTCACTGTTCAATAAGTTGAATTTTTTTTTTAACAAAGCATGAATTGCTTTAGACCACTGTATGAAAAATTTGTCAAATGGTTTGCCGTTCTTACCCTGATATAGCCGAAGTTTCTGTTTCAGAAAATAATGACTCCACATTCAACACTAAATTTACTTTAGGTGTTGACGAGCTGTATTAAGTCTGCAAAAAAGGTTGAGTGCTACAACTTCTACTATCAATAGCTAGCTGGCTCTTCTGAACTGTTCAACTAGCATACTGTCTTGTTAAATATGAATGTCTATATAAATATGCAACATTTGTGAACTGTTGTTGAATAGAAGACTGTTTTGGGCTGTTTGCCTCAATAAACAAGACAATGAATTTGTTCTTGTAAATCTTGTTTATTTAGGGTACATTTACACAACAACTGTACTAAAAATTTACATTTTTCCTTTGCGTTTTTGATGTACAGATGACAACAACACTTGTCGGAATGATCCGGGAAAACGACTTAAAATGCTGTATGCCAGGCCAGTAGTTGGCGATGTCACTTTGTAAAGAAACACTACATTAACACGTAATATGTATGCGAATGAGGAACTGTTTTCGCAAATTTGCGTTTTGTAGTTTACGTAGAGGCAATAACGGTATAATTTTCAAAAACATTTTCAAAAACAATTTAAAGCGCCATTGTTGCGTAAATTAATGACCAAAATGAATAAAACGTTTTCCATTTTTATTTGAAAATGGTGTCGTGTAAACGTTCCCTTAGTAGCACCTGCTAAGGTATCACTATTTTGCTTATATATCCCTATTCCCTAACTTATTCTGCGCCATGTGCACTTGTGCAACTATTATATATTTAAGTATGTTTATATTTTTTTTATATATTTAACTTGTATATTTAATGTGCCCCTATTATGCCATTTAGAATATTGCCTTTAATAAATTGCCTTTAATAATTTATTTATAATTAATAATTGCCTTTAATAAACAGTCTGCAAAGTTGTAAAGCCGAAAGTAAATAAATAAAGTTAATGTCTCCCAAAACAAAATAATTGACTCTGAACAGCCTAAACAAAGTCGTCAATAATTCGAATTCCACTTCCGTGACGGCTACACGTTATGGGGTAACACATTTGCATAATGCCCGCTTATGTTCTATGTTGGCTGGTCGCGAACAGCTCAACCCGCCCCACAAACACTAGCTTGTTCATGTGGTTAACATCATGTCGAGAAGACTATGTGTCCTACGCTGTGAAAGTAAATTCGTTTCATTTTCACTTCCGAAAGATGAGGCTGCAAAGAATCAGTGGTTAAAATTCTAATTCTAATTTTTTTTCCCACTGTACCACAGCAGTACAACCCCAATATTTTTTTGTGTTCCCGTCATTTTACTGACGACTGCTTCTCTAATCTTGGGGAGTTCAATGCGGGATCCACGAAACAGTTGCTCTTGAAAGATGGCTTTCAAAAAGACCAGCTGGCTTCACTGAATCACAAGTATGTAAAAAATAGATGTTTATACGTTCTATCAAGCTTTCAAAATACGGAACTATAGCAATGAGCGTATCGTTTCCGACACGCGCTGTACGCGATAGACCAATCACAACGGACTGGACCATCTGACCAATCAGAGCAGAGTAGACTCACAGAAAGGAGGGGTTTAGAGAAACTGAATCTTAGAATCGATTCAAACAAATTGTTTGTGAATCGTTGGAAAATGAGGTGATATTAAATGCATATTTTGAGAAAACATGTAAAACTATTGTAGGAGACTCCCAAAACAATATTAGGAACCTTAAAAGTGGCATAATAGGGGCACTTTAAATGATTAAATCTAGAAATAGGTGATCTGCAGATCTAGTGGGTCAATTCAATAATGAGTTAAGTCAGAGGTTGACGGGTCGTGATTCTTGGGTTATAAAGATCTTATGATGCGATTCCTTAACAATCCTGTTTGGGAGACAGCACTCTGTAGTACGCCATTAATTATGGTGAACCAGCATAGAGAAGATGTAAAGCCGAGATAAATTACTCTGGATCTTCATCTTACAGCTTGACTGCTCTGTCTGCTAAACAGCCAACCTCAGATGGAGTAAATCTTGAAGATGCTTTGTAATTTGCATGGCATCCTCTGGCATGCTAGTGTCTAACCCTGGATGGCTGGCATCCTTGGAAAAAGCTGACAAAGCCAAGAGATGGGCTGGTTTCTTATGTGGGTGAAGAAAAATGCAGAGACAACATAAAATGGTTTTAACTGTGGGGAGGATATACATTACCTGTTACCATTTAACTTAAGTTATTTCACTGGATACTAAAAGTATGTACATTTCAAACTCCTCAACCCAATATCCTACATTATTTACAACTTAACAACTTAAGCATCAGTGACATTTTTAATGACCACAACGAAAATGTTGTAATTTTCCTCATTTCCTTCCAAACTTCCAGAATTACTTTCTATGAAATACTCAAAATAAAAGTCAGTAGGGTCCAGTGTTAATTTGGACCTTGCCAACTTGCATTATATGGACAAAATAACTTGAAACATTCTTCAAAATATCTTCCTTTGTATTCCACAGAAGAAAGTAAGTCATGACATGAGGATGAGTAAATAATTACAGCTTTAGGTGAACTATTGCTAAGGATAAAACAGGGGTGTGACATAATGTAATCTGTAAATTATGTCTCTTCACACTCAACCCACAGGATTTACAAGGATAAAACAAACCCAGAAGTTCTTCCACCCAGAAAAGTAATTCCACCTTAAGCTTCATTAACAAACATTTCTTATTTACAAACAATTCATAAACATGCTTTAAAAAAATACAAGTTTCACATTTCTGCTTCTTAATGCTTTGGCCTACTGACTGCTTCGACTGCTGCAAAGTACTGTATGACAATAAATGTGTTTTCCATTCATTTTTACAAACTGAAGGATGAGTCAAAATTCTTTAGTAATCAACCGCCTGCCACAAATGCTGGCCACTGAATAACCAAGAATATTCCTTGTGTCCGCAACTCGGCATGATCTAATTGGGTTATCCTGCTTTCTCTAGATAATCTACAAATAATACAGTGCAGCCCTATTTTTACCCTTAACTCACGGTTTCGACTAACTCCTCTACCTCTATTCAGCTAAATGGACCGTCAAAGTCAACTTTGCTTCATGTCACCCTTACATTTACCCTTAAAAGAGAAGGTTACTTAAAAAGAACCAAGTAATAACTGGGTTCAACAATACATTAACTAGGATTGAAATTGACAAGAGCTGTCATAACCATCTTTAAAAAAAAACATAGTCCCAAAAATGCTTTTGGCATTCCAAGTAACAGTACTTATATAGAAGCTTCGTTCTTTCAATTTTTGTATTTTCCCTTCTTAAACCATTGCATTATGTATGGTACCATTACCCAGGTGAAAAAAGTGCACTTCCATAATGTATTTAGATATCACTTGTTGTACACTTGAGTGTACTAGTGTATGAAAGATAGGTTCAAGTGTACTACAAGTGGTAACTAAATAATTTTTAAAAATCCAGAGATAGTATGTTAAAAGCACATTTTAGTTCTTATTCAAGCAAAATAGCACAGTTGAGTATACTTAGGTGATCTTAAGTTGATCGTAAGTACTAAAGAATAATTTTTTGTATATTAAGTACAAAATTAGTGCGTGAAAATAGAGCACTTTAAGTACATTATGGAAGTGCACTTTTTTCACCTGGGTAAGCTGACAGTTAATTTGATTGACTACCTGAATGGTGAGTATCTCCCTTGTCTTTGTATCACTTTGCTTCCATTGTTATCATCTATTTTTTTCTGAGTCGTTATACTAGGAGTGTCCAAACTAGATCCTGGAGGGCCGGTGTCCTGCAGAGTTTAGCTCCAACTTGCCTCAACACACCAGCCTGGAAATTTCAAGTATACCTAGTAAGACCTTGATTAGCTGTTCAGGTGTGTTTAATTGGTGTTGAAGCTAAACTCTGCAGGACAGTGGCCCTTCAGGAGCAGGATTGAACACCCCTGCTTTATACAAACTGTCTCCAACTTTTTAGTTATGTTGACATTTATTTTTAAATCTACGAACTTCCGGACATGGCATGCTGGGGAAAAAAATAAATAAATTGTGTCCATGAATTAACAATTCGTTCCCATGACTTACTAGTATGTCTGCACGATTTACTAATTCGTCTTATCGTTGAAGTAAATCGTGAGCATGCTTTAGTAATCCGTTACCTTGTTTTAAGCACATACTGCACACAATTTACTAATTTGTTACCTCATTTTATGCAGATCCGTTCTGGTTCTGTTCGTTGAATGATTTGTGAATAGCCTGTTCTAAAATGAGGTAATGAATGAGTAAATTGTGTGCATGTTTTACTTAAAACGAGGTAACAAATTAGTAAGTTGTGGGAACAAATTGTTGATTCATGGACACTTATTAATATATTTTTTTCCTACATCATGTTTGGAACTCTGTATAATTCCCCTAGTAAAAGAGTTGCACCATAACTGTGGCTACATCCAAATATGCATACTTCCCTACTATATAGCATGCAAAAACTAGTATGTGAATAATAGTATGTTCAAATTCACAATATTCATAAAACAGTGGGCCTAAAGTACCCAGATGACCTACTATTTCCAGCAAGATTCTGAAGTGCACATCCAGTGGGCAATTTACTACTTTCCCATGAGAGGATTTGTGCATGGCAGTGGATGGACGCAACGGATGCTGGGAAAGTAGGGTCACATGACACTGACAACATCACAAATGTTTAGTCTCAGCCTCAGACACCACGCCCACGGACTGTTGGCTGAACGTCTGATGCATATGGCACACTTTACTGGAAACACTTCAGGATTGTTGAAGTCGTCATCTGATTGGTTGACTGGTTGAATTCTACATGATTTCCAGGAGACATGTCTGTAGCGTTCTTTAACGTTCCGCCTGGAAACAAAGATGCCGTGGCGCCAAACCCCCTCATGGAAGAACAAAGCCGTCACATTTACAATTGTGACCGTGAGCGCTTGTCAGAATCAACTAAATGCTGGATTTTCAAAAGTATGTGAAATATGTAAAGTTCAAGGCATAGTCTCCAAGAGTTTTACACACTGGTCTGTAATTGTGGGGACATTTCCTTAAACATGATGCGGCACAAAATTAAACGTGATTGGTTGCTTTACCTGTCAGTCATATGGCCTCTTGGGTGGTCCTTGGCCATTCAAAGCGGCCAAGGTTCCCAGACCTTCTGCCGTCAGTCTGAAGGTCTGGCTACACGAGACTAACAAATGTAGTATGTCCGGATTACACTTATATTATATATAACATACTTTTTTAAACAGCTGCTAAGTAATTACTAATTCAAAAAAAGTACAGACTTGGAGAGTATGCAATTTCGGACAGAGCCATTGTAAATCACTACAGCACACATTCCGGCAATGTACTATTACTAGGGTCTGTGGCCATGATTGAATTCTCTAGTATTTTTGCATTCCAGTTTGTATTCACACAGAAGAATTTACAGCAATTTGCACAAAAAAATCTGTGAACAAAACCCTGAATGCAGTCATGTCGTTTTCCCTCCTTTACATAATAGCAAAATGCTCACAGCTGGTAAAATATTTGGACTAGGATGTTGGCAGTGGTTCTGAAAAATAGTGATGGGTAACAAATTGAAATGTAAGAGGAACAAAGGTGGACTTGGATGCACATGACTATATTTAAAACTAATCTTAAGCAAGCTGTTTGTGAATAAAATTTCACCCTGTAAAAAGATTTTCCACAAGGCTGCAGACCGCTTAGACATTTGAGATGAGGTACAATGACTGCCAGTAAATTTTTGAAGAACTGCTACAAGTTTAACCTCCTACTCCTAGAGTGACACCTGTGTATACATTTATCGAGAGCAGTGTTGGGGAAAGTTACTTTTAAAAGTAATGCATTACAATATTGCGTTACATTACGTAACTCGCGTTACTTGTAATGCGTTACCCCCAACACTGATCGAGAGTAATCTTTAAAACTCTAAGGCACGAAGTTTTGCTATGCATTTGCCAGGGTGTTTTAAGGCAGGGGTGTCTGATCCTCCTGGAGGGTCACCTTTCAGTGGTTTAGCTACAGCGCTTGTTAAACATACCTGAACCATCAGAAAGTGGTTCTCCAGGAGAAGTATTGGACACCCTTGATCTAAGGTATAGCCCATCACCATTTCTATAATATTCTGGTCTCTCGGTATGGCTCAGTGTAGGTCTGTCTGAATTTCCCGCTCTTTCAAACCACCCACCTGGCATAGTTCTGATAATTTAGAAACATAATGCACGCAGCCCTCTGCAACTTTAAAGGTGCAGTATATTGATAGCTAGCAGTCGAACTAGGAACCGCAGTCCAGCTTCCAAATATTGGAGGGAGTTGTTTCTCCCACCCCCTCTTCCTCAGATGCAACGCTAACATGGGTTGCCAGATTGAGAATGCACAACAGGAACCAGCGCAATTGACCCTTTGCAAAGTGTTTGATTGACAGGCGATCTGACCAATCATAACACCAAATCCACCATCTTGTCCAACAAACAAATCAGACAGGACAGTAGATTAACTTCGGTGGACTTAAACGTAAAAAAATGGTGTGCATTGATGTCTTTCCGTGGTTGAAATAAAATACGTTCTGATGTTCATTCATGTTTATTTCATGCTTTAAGTAAATATGAAAAGACGATCGGTTCACGTGCCGCTTGAAGTGAGGCAATACAGTGATCTGTCACGACACATTAAAGAGCCACAAAATGGTATTTATTGTCTGAGGTTTTTTTTTTTTTTGGTTTAGATCAGGTTCACCGGGCTTACTAAGTTCTTGGTCAACTCAGAGTTTGAACCAGAGTTTGTGATTAACTCTGGAGTGCGTACACCTGAAAGTGTGACACGTGCAGCCAATCACATGGAACATGGAGAGCGTCAGCAAAGCATCATGGATTCACTTCTCGCGAGAGTCAGCGCAATTCACTTTTCTGCTGAAGATTAAGAGATGTCGTTATTAATTCAATTCAATTCAAGTTTATTTGTATAGTGCTTTTCACGATACAAATCGTTGCAAAGCAACTTTACAGAAAATTACGTTTCTACA
>NW_015629560.1:689567-689959 GCF_001515625.1 Sinocyclocheilus rhinocerous
GAGTTTGGGAGCCAAATGCGAAAAAGCTCTACCTCCTTTAGTGGACTTTGCTATCCTACAACCCAATTTGGGTTATTTTGGCAACCCAGCTCTGGGTGAAAAAGGGATGAACCCAGCGCTGGGTTGTTTTAACCCAACAAGTTGAATATTTTCTTAATTTTTGTCCTCTATTTCAAGTCTGGGAGAGTATTTTCTTCTGAACAGACATGTTCGCTATGATATAATTTAAGATTTATTCATATATAAATATTGGCATGGATTACTTCTACAATACTCTGTATTTTTGAAGCTTGAAAATACTGATTATCTAGACTTTTCAATGGATTAACAAAAAATTATGAGAGAAAATTAAAAATATCTTCATTTGTGTTCTAAAGATAGACAAAAGTCTT
>NW_015629560.1:690098-730292 GCF_001515625.1 Sinocyclocheilus rhinocerous
CCGCTGCGCTGATAATGTACCAAGTACTTATGATGAGTAGTGATATTGAATATTTGATCGCCAACAGATTTACCAAGCTGTCATTCAAACAGTATATATACAAATTTAGGGAAAACAGCCTAAGCTGGATATAGGCTACAGCAGTCGGCTTAATTAAATGGCGCAACAGGCAGCTTTTAAGAAGGGATGGATGTTTGCTTCAAGTGATAGGCCAGGAAAGTGAAATTATATTATCGTGCTGTATGTATGTCGTTTTCTTTAAGTTTTCTGACTAAAAGCAACCAAAAAGCCATTTTAAAGTGGTTAAGCAAATAATAATAATAATAATCTGCTTTTTGGTCCAATAAGTAATATCTCTTTCTTATCCGAATTTAATAGGAGAAAATTATTGGTCATCCAATCTTTTACATTTTTAACACACTCTGTTAGCTTAGATAATTTAGAAGTTTCATCTGGTCTTGTTGAGATATATAGTTGAGTATTAGGGTTAGGGTTAGGGCATAACATAAGCATAACAATGGAAACTAATCCCGTATTTTCTAATAATATTACCAAGGGGCAACATGTATATTGAAAATAGCAGAGGACCTAAGACAGATCCTTGTGGCACTCCATACTTTACTGGTGATAATTGAGATGAGTCCCCGTTTAAATTAACAAAGTGGTAGCGATCGGACAGGTAGGATCTAAACCATCTTAAAGCCTGCCCTTGTCTTAAAGCCTGCCCTTGATTATTAAAAATGTAATAAATTGCAATGCATTTACAAGGCAGGAATAAACACTTCTGCTTGCAGCAAAAGTTTGGCAGCAAAAAGAAAATACATATATGACTATGCAAAGGAATCAACTGAATTTAATTATATATAGTTTCACACAGAGCTCAAGAGGAAAACATATAAGTTTAGTCATTTTAAAAGTTGGATATATTAAAGATTAAAGATATATTAAAGATTATCTATATGTATATATATATATATATATACATATATACAAATTTAAATACAAAGCTTAAAATTAATTGCCACTTTATATAATAATTATATGAATATATTATATGAATTATAAACAATTACAATTAATATAATATAAATATAATAAATAAGTAGCTGCAAAAGTCTTTTTTGTCTCTAAAATTCTTTGACTGTAAACTATAATTTGGAGCGAGAGATATGTGGGAGTGGCTTCATTGCATCAGATATGTCACTTTGTTCACAGCTGATTGGTCCAGTTTGGGTTTGCGATCTCTAACCCAGAATAAAACCTGCTCCGGAGCAGGGTAGCCGTGTAGCGTGGTGACGAAGCCCGCTCAAAACCAACCCATCTTCTTGAGCCCGAAAACTCAGAGTTTAAAAACTGAAACCGGCTTCATGCTACAGGCCACAGATCTGTCTTGTCTGTCAGCGTGCTGTACCATTTTGTGGCTCTTTAATGAATCGAGACAGATCACTCTATTGTCTCACTTCAAGCGGCATGTGAACCGATCGTCTTTTCATATATCCAACACAAAACACACATTTCAAAGCAGAATAACTGACTGTAGCATTGCTTTTTTGGAGAAACAAGTATGTGTGAACTTAGCATGTTTCCTAAATATCTGCAAACATATGGTATTTTTATGCTTTAGTACAGTCAAAACATTACATACAGAACCTTTAAACATTTGCAGTCGTAATAGTGATGTTTGCCTTTGCAAGCGAACCATATTACATAACACTGGACGCATGTAAGCTGGATAGATGTCTAGGCTCTCGTAAGTTCTGGGAACAAGATTATAATATCTTCGGTTTGTATGTAAGGGTATTCATATCTCAGATCGAAGAGTGTGTTCGGTAGCAGTGTGTCCACAATTATGGTCTCCCACATTTGCATTTCCCAGCAATGGTCCAAGGGCAACAAAGGGATTAGAGAACTGCCGGTTTGGAAAGCAAGAGCTTCGGAAAGAGTGCCAAGCTCCAGGCCACAGAGACAGGAGACTGCCTCCTACTGTGGAGGTGAAGGGAAAAAGCTACCACAAGCAAAACAAATACACAAGACGGTGCAAATAAACACCTAGGGGGAGAATACCATACCTGCTGTGCCCGGCAGAAATCTGGACATCCCAGAATAAAGCAATTTAGCATAGTATCCCTTTACAGTATATCTATAAGTAGGTTTGATGTAGCTTCAGCAGGTTTATTTTTTGTGCCAAGATGACTTCCCATCGTGTAGTAGAGCTTTAAAAATGGACATTTTTCATTCCAATTTACCTTCATGTGACATCAGGAAGGTGTCTGGTCTAATAAACCCCATATTAGAAAATGAAAGGAATGTGGTTTGGAGTTAAAGCTTGCACACCGAGCTCATGGAAAGACTGTCAGTTTTAGGGTACAGCTTGTGCTTCCAGGCAGTGTCTGTTCTCATTTCATTTAATGGAAACCTTAACAAATATTTAAGTTTCTTCAATGTTCATTTCAAAATATGCTGCTTTGATCTCCCATAATCCTCTGTGATAGATTCTTTCAATCTTTTTCAACACAAACAAAACCAGGGTGCCCTAAAAATTACATTTTTTTTTACTTCTATAAAGTGTGAATCTTAGTGAAACAATATTCAATGAGGTAATAAATGTAGGGTGGCAAGGGCAAGTTTGATAAAAGATAGATTCCATCCAATGCAAATTTAATTGGGGAAAAAAACATTGTGAAAACATTTTGCGAGCGTTTTCATCTTTTGTGTTCAAGGGAACAAAAACATAACTTCTGAGAAAACTAATGCAAAACAGGAACAGAAAATTTAAGTTGTAGCTATTGGAACCACTGTGGCTCTCTCTCTCTACATATATATGTAATAAACTACTTGCAAATTAAAATGTGCAGACAAAACACTGTAACAAACCGTCCCCTTGGAATTATAAGGTTCTATCTGCATTCCGAGTAGTTTTGAGATATTGAGCTTCAAATTTTTTGCATTCCATTCGACTGTGTAGATAGAACCTTTTTGTTTTTTAAATAAAAAGTCCCAAAATGTACACAACGTTAAAAAAATCTATCACATAATGTAAATAAGTTGAATAAGAATATGTGAATAACAGATAGAACCTTATAATTCCAAGGGGACGAAACGTAATGTTATTTAGCAATTGGCAATTAGGTTCTATAGCAGATTCTTTTCATAGAGCATTTATGAACATGCAGGAATATATATTTGATTAGTTAACCAAATTAAAACACACACAATTTCAGTGTGCATCTGCATTTGGACATTTGATTCTCATCTTGGTTTTTTAGATCAGCATTTTATTCCAAAAATCGCATAAAAATTTGTGGATGGAAAGCCAAATTAAGACTTTTTTCTCTGAATGGAATAAATGCATTGGTGAATTATGCTAAATAACAGAAATACATATTATGACAGGAAATAGGGTCCGTTTTGATTTAATGTTGACTAATGCCAGGCCACTGAGCCAGGAAAGACATTGTTGTATGTCAATCATCCATCTTAATTACCTTGGGCACTGTGAAATGTGTCAAAGGCGAGACCAGATGATGCAAAATTGGCATGGAACTCCCACAAATTGCCTTTACATCCCACCAAGTTACAATTCTGGGTCATTGGGCTGGTCTTGGCTCCGCTTAACTCTGACTCATCTAATTGAATTAGGCTAACCTCAAGTGCTAGGTTTGGGGAAGCAGGTGAAGGATTGCCCCGTGGAAATACTCCCAATCTCCCTGGCAGGAGGCTTCCACCCATTTCCACATAAATGAACTAGATACTAGGTGTTTTGCTGACATGGCTTAGGCAAACTAATCATGTTAAACTAACACAGCTCTTTGTGGCTTCGAAAAAATAAACACAATGACAATTGCTAACATAATCAAGCATATGCCAGTGCTTTCCACACTGTGTTTGTAGAACAGCCCCATCCGGTGAAGGTAATCATTGGTTTAGGTGATATATACTGTCTCCAAGAGGGAAAATATAGAATTGTCAAAATAATAACCTTTTTTCTTAAACAGAGGTTATTTATTTTCATTTACTGCATGACAGTGCAGTTTGAAGTGTAAAATTAGCCTATAATTGGAAAGAGGGTAGAATAGTGGGATGGACTGTAAAGTGCTAGCTGGGCGATCTTTGCTGCTTCCTTCTGTAAGCAAATTTCTATACAAAGACACCACTTTTGCCGTTTTATTTTCCCCCAAAACCCACTCTTTTTTTTCACTCGAGCTAGACTGTCTCCACATGTTTATTTTCAAGAAAGTGTTTTATCACATAACGTGAAGGCCTGGGGGGGGAGGGGGGGTGGAGTTGTTCTGGAATTGACATCCACCACAACAATACATTTTCCAGGATTTTGCTAGATTGGCAAATGTGAAATTTCCATGAGTGTCTAAAAAGGGATGTTTCAAGGTTGTCCAGACCAGGCTTCTTGTTTTCTTTCTGTTGGACACTTATTGGGACCCATTTTTTACCAGTATGACGGGATGGCAAATGGAAACCAGCTGTTGACCAAAACAGCACATTTTCAAACTTTAAAACAACAAGGCAAAACAACAGTTCTATTTAGGATTCAATGAAAATGATTTGCAATGCACTTCATGATTGAAATACGGGGTTTATAAAACGTTTGCATCAGCATAATAATAAGGTTCAAGTTTCTTTGTAGGTTTTCTTTGTAATTCGCCAGTTGCCACCGCCAGCCCATTGGACACGTGAGGGCCATACAAGCTTACACTTCAAATTAGACATCACACACGAAGAGAAATTCATCTTCATAATGTAATCCACTACTGGCAAAGAAGCAGTGACCGAACATTCATGCTGGAACTTTAGATTGCGTAAAAAATAAATATATTCCAGATAAAGATGAAGTAAACGTAACAGGGAGTCATGACCTGGTGACTCCCTGTTCTAGGAACGCAAATGTTATGTTTATATCTAATAATAACCATCTATTTCATTTGGATAAATGACATGGAAATCTGCTGGTTTCACTTGTTTATACTTTCTATTGTCTTTGTGTAAAATAATAAAACAAAATGAATACTGTAAATGCCACTTTGGTTATTATATCAATGCTTTATATAACATTATAGCTCTACTATCTGGATAGTTGAACCAGTCAGTGGTATTGTTGGAATCACAGAGCAATTAAATAATATATTATTTAAAATATCAATGGTAGTATTCATTTAGCATTTTTCTGGGAACATTCTCCTGTAACTGGACATCACATGTACACGCAACTCTATAAAATCTCCATATAGCCATTTCACGCATGTGATGTGAAGGCTGCAGCAATTTTGTAATTATGGACATGTGGGTCTACAAGATTTTTTAGTCTCATTATTTTTTAGATGAGATTTTGAGTTTTTTCTAAAACAAATCTCTGAGCTTCATGTTAACTCAGACCAATATGGCATTAAAAAACAAATATATCCATGCAGGTGGAGTTTAAACAGGCATAATTTCGCCCTTTATCTATAGAAAAAAAATTGCATTGTGCATTAACATATTCAGACACACAGTTTTGAGGAATTTTCTAAAAATGCTAACCTATCCACTACTATGCGAAAAAGTTAGCTAAGATAAAACCTGAAAATGGCAACATTAGCTTCCTTTGTTGAGGTTACTTCATATTTGAATGTAGGTTTATTTTGAAAGAAGCTCATGTATTGTGTTGACTTGTACCTTGCCAAGCAGTTTTAAAAGCAATTCATATTGTTGTCGTTTACTGATTTATTTCTTTGCCGTCAGTGCTACTCAGTCTTTATATAGAATTTTATTTTGATATTCATGGCTGTGATTAAAAGAGATTGGTTGCCATCACCCTATGATTTCCTATGAAAAACTGTTCACTCTGTGGGGACTCGTGTATAAAAAAGGGGGTCACGTAATGGTCGGTATTCTCTGTTGTTTGCAACACCAGGGTGTAGCCTTCAGAAACCAAAAAATTGTGGGGTGAGCTGTAACCGAAGCACCTGTCAGTGCTCAGTCTTTATATAGAATTTTATTTTGATATTCATGGCTGTGATTAAAAGAGATTGGTTGCCATCACCCTATGATTTCCTATGAAAAACTGTTCACTCTGTGGGGACTCGTGTATAAAAAAGGGGGTCACGTAATGGTCGGTATTCTCTGTTGTTTGCAACACCAGGGTGTAGCCTTCAGAAACCAAAAAATTGTGGGGTGAGCTGTAACCGAAGCACCATAAGGTTATGTAAGCAAAAGGGGTTCACTTCCAGTTCTTCTAGAGGAGAGCAACTTGAGCAAGTGATTGACATGTCATTCTATAAGCCAGTATTACCTAAGATGAGGAGTAGCCGCAAAGCTTAAACAAAATTGTAGTTGACTTAGCAGATTCTCAGGGGCCAAGCTTCTAAAAAACAATGTAAACTTAGCTCAGAATAATTTCGAATCCATCCAGCAGCACCACCCTCGCATTGCATGCCTTGTACTCGAGTTCCCAGCCGGTCATTTCTGTTCCGTTTTTTGATGAAGCTGGAGTGCATCCATAAAACATTCCACAAGCAGAAAAGGGCAAAAGAACATATGTCAAAATGTCAGGGTGTAGCTACTGTAACCTTATGGCGGCTCTTGGCTTTAAGTTCTTATATGTTGTTGGGCAACTAAATTTAAAGCTAATTGCTATGACTGAGATGACACCCCCCTCCCACACCCCCATAAACAAATATCATCATTATAATCAAATCTGTAATTACAAGGTTCAACTGAAGGTCTTGGGCAGGGCACCTGTTAAAATCCATTCACGTTGCACATTATTTAATGTATTTGTAAGATTAATTTACAAAGCACAGGGCACATAACAAGTAAACCCACTTGTTCATTAAAATCGCTTAGAATAGAAGATGGGGGAGTGTTTGGAAAACCTGTCTGATTATATTTGCAATTTTGTTTAGTGACACTGGAGGCGCACAAACTACAGGCTTAACCTTGGTCAACTATGCATGTTCGCAAGCTTACATGTTGCAAGAACTTTGAAATCTATCAAATAATCTAAAACTATTTAAAACTACAAAGCTATAGGGTGAACTATCCCTTTAAAAAGCAATGGATATTGCATAATGAATAACACATTGAGTTCATTTGCGCATGGGCAAACCTCACACTTTTGTTGTCATATTTTATTTTATGCACTATAAAAGTAGTTTATTGTTTTGTAACTGTAAGTTTTCATTATAATGTAGATTAAAGGATGCATTGTACATTCTACTGGGCTGGCAACAAATTCTTCCAAATTATTATTGTTTCGTTGTGGCAAAACATGTTATACTCAACATCACACAAATGGTTTTGAATGTGTCAGGCTTTTGGCGTGCATCCTAGTTTATTTTTTTATTGCATCAGTTAAACAATGTACTGTAATTGCCCTGCTTTATGCCATAAATACTGTTTATGATGTATTGTGATAATTCCATGGATGTACAGACTGCCTTGTCAGTAATTGTCTCAGTTATGTGTGAACATAAGTGCTCATTTAGCGACAAATAGGGTGCATTTAACTGCTGCTGTAACATAGACACTATAGTATGCAGTGCCATATAGACATGTCCAGCCTGAAAGCTAACAGCATAATAGGAAACCTCATGAAGCAATGATCTTTTGCAGGAGAGTGAGCAATTTTTATGATACTTAAGTAGCCTGGCACCTATTAAATTAGCTCTATGCTGTTGCTATGGCATGGTTGAAAGTGTTCTTTTAACTTGTCAGAAGTCAATACGAGGGCCTGCACATGCATGCTTGGCACGGGAGAAAAGACCATAATGGGGTACCGCAGTTTGAAAAAAGAAGAAAAAAAACACAGTATTGGAAAGAAAGTGTAATATTTTTAGTTCCAAATTACAACGTTGGAACTGTTGCTTTGCTCAGCCGACTGTCCGGGGACTGGAATGGCATGATGGGAGCAAAGGCACTGCCAAACTCCACCCAGGTTCTCTCCCTCCTTCCCTCTGCCCTCTCTGTGCTTCTCATCTCCCCTCTCAGCACTAAAATCGCAGACCAGGCTCCACCACCCCTTATTTCTGCTCTTCACCATCCCTCACCCGAGTCTCATCGGCAGTGGCAGAGAGAGCCATTCTTAACTCACTGTGCGGTGAACCACTTTCATTAGTTGCAAGTGAAAGAGAAAAAGACATGTCATCATAATGCAACCCTACTGTCAGGCCTGAATATTTTAGGATTGCACAAAACTATTCATCTGTGCAACCCTCCTTGATGTGAGACCAAGGTTCACAGAGTCGAGAAAACCCCTGTGTAACCCTATACTATTCAGTTCGTAGGTTTTCAATGGCGTCTGCTCCTGCTTGCAGGATCTAAACACCTAATTGTTTTTTTTGTTGTCAAAACCAATAAAGAAACTGCTGAAGAAAGCCAAAAAGCTTGAAATTCAGTGCTTAGCAAGACTGTCACCTAAGAAAATGCAATTACTCATATGCTTTCTCTCTGTATAATTCTACAATATGCCTTGCATAACATTTTTGTAAGGAGATGACTAAACATTTTGCATTTACAAATCCTATATTTTAGAGTAACTTAAAAAAAAAAAAAAAATTATTAAATGTAGCCATTGACCTCAAAAAAGGTGAAGTGTTTTGATTCTAATGTTTGACCCTACGTGTCCTGGGTACAGGATCTTCCACTACTCTGCGGGCACTGAAAGTACACAGACACTGAAGTTTACCATCTGCTGTGCCAAAATACCTGGCAACTGATGTGAAAACAACACAAGAAATCGTTTGTCTACCCTGAATTTGAGCTCTGAAGTTTAATGATAATAATGTCATTTTATACCCTTGCCACAAACTCCTACAATAAATTAGATAATGTCTACACCTCTTTTAAAGCGAACAAAGGAGGGAAAAGCCCTATTTTAGAAGTTACGAGAGAAATAACTCAAATTAACTACGTGTAACACGGAATCTCAAGATCCCAGTTAAATGGCCATTTAAGATTCTTTAGGAGCTAGTTCATGATATAACTACTATTATTGGAAAGGAAGCTGGCTTGCATCAATTGGAAGCTTGCATGAGTAGGTTTAAATGCTTGTTAGGAGAAAGAAAAAGTGGTGAAGTAACAAGACTGGCCTTAAGTAGAAAGTAAAGCTGTAAGTTTTAATTAAGTACACCCATAAAATATATTTTTAAACCAATGCATTTACTCCTAGCAATCCAGCTGGTTTTGAAGTCTTAATATATACTCTCTTTTATTCTTCTGAAGACATTTTAGCAGCATCTAAGCCACTTCAGATGATGGGGGAGGGTATGAGAGGGTATTGCCAATTTGAACGCCTTGCACGTAATTGACGAGAAAGAAACTGCACTCTTTAGCAGGTATTCCATGTCCATTTTTATAAGCAAGGGGAGGGGATGGTGGAGGATGGATTTCAGAAGGCTTGCGATGACAAGGCTCAGGATTGGTGGATGCCGTTGTTTGGCATGGCCCCCTGCCAAGCACTTATGTCTTTATATACTGTAAACAGATGACCGACCAGTCCCAAGTGTGTCTCTGTGTTCACCCTCTCCTTCTGGCTCTCTCCATCTTCTCTTTCTTCTCTTCTTCATCTTTTCTGTAGACCTTTGCTGCATCTGTACACCCTCAAGACTCTTTCTCAACAAGACCGGGCAAAAACAGCAAACACATCCTCCTCCATAAAAACTCTTGAGTCACTTTTTCAAGAAACCGCCGGTCAAGCCTTCAGCTGTTTGCAGTGTCGGCGTGGGAGAAAGAAACCATGTCTCAGCAGATGTTACTCTTGACGGCGGTGTCCATGTGGCTTTTTGCCGGGTACTTCCTGGCAGAGGCAACATATTACAACCACCATATGTACAACCGCTACCGTGCGCTCAATCACCATGCCAGCATGGACAATCAGCTTCCTCCAGAGGTACCTGTGGTGACGGAAGCAGTGGCCCCTCGTCCAGTCAACTTCAGTCGCACCTTTTATGGGATCATGTTTGATGCAGGCAGCACCGGCACCCGTATCCATATTTACAAGTTCATTCAAAAAGACCCAGGTAAGTCCTTTCTCCATATTCCTGTTTTAGCACATTAAATGAGCTCTGGAGTTCCCCAGATAACTTACTTGCTCCTCTTGTAGCTAGAATTTGAATATTATCCTCCCCAGATGTGTTGCTCTGATGGTCCTGACTCACATCCATGCTTCAGTGTAGCTTACACCATGAACTCAGAATTATCTTGAAGAGTCCCGCCTTGCAGACTCCGTGAATGGCTGCCCTCTTCATCTCTCTCTCTCTCTTGATCACTTTCTCGCTGCATCCCTCTCAGGAGCCTGTGTGTCATAGCACGTCTGCTTACTGTGTCTGTGTTTGCCGTGGTTCATTCGCTGCATGGTGAGAAGGCAAACAGAAACACAGGGGTGGGAAGAGGAAAGAGGGATGGAGAAAGTTGTGTAATAAGCAGCTGCAGTTTCCTTTAATAAATTGCAGCCCTTAGCAATATGTTAAAGACCATGGGTTTCAGCTGATAATGCAATAATCGGTTCCACAAAATACCCATCAAATGGAGACATGGCATCACTCCTGATGAGGTCAACTCTGAGCCTTGAGAAACTCTTAATTTTCCTGTCTGGAAAAATCTTGGTGGTCGCCATTTGTGGTAAACATACAATAACCAAACGTCTCTGCTCATGCACAATAACCTTAGAAGATGGAGTCGAGTTGCCCACAGTCCATCGCTAATGTGCACCTTCTAATAGCAGACATCTTCAATTGTCCCCTCTGACTTTTCTGTCTGTCTCTGTGTCCCATAGTTGAGCTTCCAGTGCTTGACAATGAGATGTACCATGCCGTGAAGCCTGGACTGTCAGCGTATGCGGATATTCCCGAAGTGGTAAGCCACTAACTTTCTTATAACAACATCAGGGAATGTGTTACTTCTATTACATTCTAATAGCTTTGACTTTTTCCAGTCTCGTCTGCACAGTGCAGATGAAGAAAGCCTTTTTTAACATTTCCACTAAAGACAACATCAAAAACACCAAAAAGTCTTTATTCAGCAGTATGGAATTTTAATTCTAGATGGAGCAGTTATGCTTTAGTTTGTGACATTTGCAGATATTGTAGTAAAAACAGTTCACTTTATGCCAGTATTCTACTGGTGTGGTTCTCAACTATGTAACCACAAGACAAGTATGAAAAAGTTAATTCTCACTATTGAAACACCTTGTTGCTGGTAGACAAAAAAGTTGACAATTAAGCTCATTATAGATCATGGTATTGTCAAAGGATAGGACTAGAATGGCTTTTTAGCTCACTTTGAGGAATACTTGTAATAATATTTACATGTTTTAAATTTTCTAGGGTGGAGAAACCATTAGGCAGCTGTTGAAGGTTGCAAAGAAGACGATTCCCAAAGAGCAATGGATACAGACACCTGTGGTTCTGAAAGCCACTGCCGGCTTGCGCCTGCTGCCTCAAGAAAAAGCCAAAGCTCTTTTGAATGAGGTAAGGCTTTCTCTTCTTCACAGACAGTTTAGTAGAGAAACCAACCATCCCGAAGGAATAAACCACGCTGTGTGCGAGACGGAGAGAAAGAAAGACAGGAAAAGTAAGAGAAGAGAAACCAATACTGTGCAAAAGCAGCTGTTCTGAGGCTGTCTGGAGTTGAAGGGACCCAAATGCCTTTTGAATTATCGTATTCAACGCCACCACACCAGCCACACTTGTGGTTTCTTGCTTGCCCAGTTTCAGACAAATTTGCCCAAGATTGATTCAGTGAACTTCCCGTCGACTCCAGATAAAAAGAGCCGGCTTGAATTTTTATGTTGTACCAACCAAATGGTTTCTTTCTTTTTTATGGTGTACATTACAGAGGAACACATGAATCATGAACTCTTAGATTTCTTTACATTGTAGAGCTGAAATTGCACACGATGGTTAATATGTGTAATTTCTGGTTTGTGTCCACAGGTCAAAGAAATTTTTGACGACTCTCCTTTCTTTGTGCCAAACAACAGTGTCACCATCATGAATGGCACCAATGAGGGTACTATAACCTTTCTCTATTTACCACATCCAATCTGAAGCACAAATGTAAATTAAACCCACAACACAATGCACAGACTTTGAAACATCCTTTTTACACCAGCTTTCCTGTGTCTGTTATTGTGATAGTGACCTGAGTGTTTAATATAGCTGTCTGGATTAAACCTTGTCTGGAAGCCTCCCACGCTCAATATAAAATAATCCTCCACATTTTTTAATTTAAGTTGACATTCGCTTTCATGAAAACACAGACATTCATGTACTTGTCTTGTGGTTTTATGAGGTGTGACTAATTTCACATCTCAGACATGTTTAATTACCTGGGCTGGTCCTTGATGGCCCCAGTGTAGATGTACAGATGTATACTTTCGATGGATATATTAGCCTACATCTTAATGCAGTACTATTGAATATATCAAAACTACTTGTTGGAGTTATCAAAAGGTTCAAATGTCAAATATTGTCTAAATAGTGACTGGTGTTTACCATGTTATTTAGAGCTGAGACTAAATACTTAAGTGTTCAAATTCTGCATCTCAACTGCATGGATTCTCTCTCTTACAGGGGTCTTGGCATGGGTTACAGTAAACTTCCTCACAGGTACAGTCATATGTTATTATAAGTTATTAAAGTATTCAGTTTAGCCTAAGAGTAGACCATGACTCAGCTCCCACCATGAGCTGTAAGAGCTAGCCCTAGATATATTTCTAACTTCCAATATACTTTTACATGCCTTTCATGGATTTGAATAACTGATATTAAACAAGTTTACTAAACCTTTGCACTGCAGGTCACCTGTATGTTAAAACAAGGAAAACTGTCGGGATCCTGGATTTGGGTGGGGGTTCAACTCAGATTACTTTCCTTCCTCGGTTAAAGGTATAATGATAAGACAAAATCACAGCTGACATATACTAGCTAGAATTTTCAGTAGTTTTTGACAGTGACACTGTTCTCCTCTCTTTCACAGAAAACTGTGCTGACTGCTCCTGCAGACTACATTGCCAAAATCAACATGTTCAACAACACTTTTGAGTTGTATACTCACAGGTCAGATAGCTTGACAATACAACAGTTATTGTGTCCCTTTCCAGACAAAGACCAACAATATGTCATCAGTGGAAAAAATTCATTTTTATGCTTTTCCCATTTGCAGTTATCTTGGAAATGGACTAATTGCTGCACGACTGGCAACTCTTGGCGCTCTTGGTGCTGATGGTAATTATTAATAAAGTGTTTTTATATTTTCTAACTTTGTTTCATAATGGATGATTATTAATTTCTCACAATGCTCGACCTTCAGGTCTTGACTGGAAAGTTTTCAGAAGTTCTTGTTTACCCAAAAAATTCAGAGAAGACTGGAGCTTTGGTGGACTCACCTACAAAGTCAGTGGAATCCCAGATGGTGAGTGACCTCAGTCTCATAATAAAGTCAGAATTATTATTATTATTGCATGCAGTTGCAATTATTGTGAACAATTCAATGTGATAAAGACTACCTTTCACAATTCAGTCAATTGTCAGTGGTTACATCTCAGTACAATGGTCAATTCTTATCTAGTTACTACATTTTGTTTCATGCAAAAATGTCACATTCACATTGACTTCAAGCTTCCATTTATAGTCAGAATAAAACTAAAATCTGCTCAGGGTCTTTTTCTGCCTATTTAAATAGTCAAGTTCACTCAGTTCACTCATCAAATGATTCAACACTCTCTAACCACAGACATGTAAAAAAGATCACATGCTTGGCATTTAGCCTAGCCTTTTCTCCCTTCAGCAATGTTGTGGTGCAGAATTACCAGCTATGATTGGCCTTGTTAAGCAGTCCATATGGTTTCCAACTGGTAGACCTGACCAGCCAGTTAGCTCCAGGTCATATGAAAGCTGCCTATTTGGAGCTTCCTGTGAGGAAACCTCTCCCTGCTCAAACTCACCACATTATGTTGTAAGGAGGCACTCTCCATTCAAGATACCTCAGATATCAAGCACAGGGTTAAGGTTAGGTTGGACCGCCCACAGAAGCCTTAATGTCTGTTTATACACTGGTTCTGGGTGTCCTACTGGAGGCGAAATTCAGTTTACAAGGTACTGGGTATATATGGGACGGACCCTGCTGAGCAAATATACCCCAGCACAGCATAAAAAAACTAATTGTGATTGGTTGCTTCACATGTCCGTCAGACTGACTGCTCCTATCTAAACAGGGATTTCTTCAAAGTGGACCACCAGACTTTATACTGATGAAATTACTGAAAAAAACTTTAATAGACATTAATACAGTAAATACATCTAGTCCTTTATTTCCAGGTTTTGCAGGGTATAAGTTGTGCTACCAAGAGATAATGCGGGTGGTGAAAGGGATTGTGCACCAGCCCTTTGAAGTCAAGGGAAGCAGCATCTTCTATGCCTTCTCCTATTACTATGACAGAGCTGTGGAGTCTGGTCTCATTGGTAAGTAGGTCTACATTATGGATAAGGGTCAATGCTACGGAATATCTACAAATGATTCATCTTTAAAAGTTATGCTGAACAAACTGTATTGTCTCAATCATTTAGACGAGTCCCGTGGCGGTACTGTGGAAGTCAGGGATTTTAAAAAGAGAGCCAAAGAAGGTAAGACTTTGGACATTCTCCCATTCTCTAAAGAACACTCAGGTCAAAGTCCTGCCGCACACATTGCACAAACATAAACCCTCGGTGCTTGTTTGCATTTGAGGTTCTTGACAATCACACTGGCTTCACAAAATGATAGCTCTGCCACCACATAAACATAGGTTGTTCACCATTTTTGTAACTCTCCGAGCCGCTATCTCAGCTTTTCCATGCCCTTACTAGAGGAATATGTTGTTAGTTCTTGAGCAGAATGTGACGCACATGTCAGTTTGAGACCTGAAATTGATTCATGGAATCTTGGTAGATTGTGTCCACTAGTAAATGTCTGCAGAGATGATTTATCGCTAGGGGGAATGAGTTGGCGCCTTATGTAAGGCTATTATTTGTACTCTGACACTGTCGCATGGTTTCGATGAACCGCATTTGGCACATCGGTTATTCCAGTGGCAGCAGCCCTGTAGATACCCACCTCCTGCCTGACCGTGAGACAACACCTAATGCCCAATATCTAACTGGAGGCAGGCAGGACGTAATGTCTCACCCTTTGCGGGAACACTTGGTATCCCTCGTCATTTGGAGCTCTATCAGCACTTGTGCAGCATCTTCTATGCCTTCTCCTATTACTATGACAGAGCTGTGGAGTCTGGTCTCATTGGTAAGTAGGTCTACATTATGGATAAGGGTCAATGCTACGGAATATCTACAAATGATTCATCTTTAAAAGTTATGCTGAACAAACTGTATTGTCTCAATCATTTAGACGAGTCCCGTGGCGGTACTGTGGAAGTCAGGGATTTTAAAAAGAGAGCCAAAGAAGGTAAGACTTTGGATGTTCTCCCATTCTCCAAAGAACACTCAGGTCAAAGTCCTGCCGCACACATTGCACAAACATAAACCCTCGGTGCTTGTTTGCATTTGAGGTTCTTGACAATCACACTGGCTTCACAAAATGATAGCTCTGCCACCACATAAACATAGGTTGCACCTCTCCCACACAAAAACTTCTGCTTGTGTGTGTTCACCTTTTTTGTAACTCTCCGACCTGCTATCTCAGCTTTTCCATACCCTTACTAGAGGAATATGTTGTTAGTTCTTGAGCAGAATGTGACGCACATGTCAGTTTGAGACCTGAAATTGATTCATGGAATCTTGGTAGATTGTGTCCACTAGTAAATGTCTGCAGAGATGATTTATCGCTAGGGGGAATGAGTTGGCGCCTTATGTAAGGCTATTATTTGTACTCTGACACTGTCGCATGGTTTCGATGAACCGCATTTGGCACATCGGTTATTCCAGTGGCAGCAGCCCTGTAGATACCCACCTCCTGCCTGACCGTGAGACAACACCTAATGCCCAATATCTAACTGGAGGCAGGCAGGACGTAATGTCTCACCCTTTGCGGGAACACTTGGTATCCCTCGTCATTTGGAGCTCTATCAGCACTTGTGTACGACCTAGGGTATGAAATTATTCATTCCCACTTTCTTCCTCATCTCAAACTCTTACAAATCACAGTGTTAGCTGGAGAAAAAACAAAACATTGGGTAGACCTGTTTCACAAAGACATGCCAGACGGTTGTAGCAAACACAGTACTGGTGCCTCAGTGTCTTACCTGATTTTCCCCAGACTCTGACACACTGTAGCCTGACAATCAACAGTCTGGGACTCACTGGATAGTGTATACACTATGCTTATCATCTCTTGTGCAACATAGGAATCTTTTAGTCTTTTAATCTTGTCTTGGATTTTTATTGCCCAATTCTGTACTCACAGAGTTACAAAATATTTACATTTTCTGAAGAAAATGTGATTGGTGCTTGTCCGTGCAAAACTCTTCGCCATGAGCATTGCTATGTGGTTGCAAAACTTTTCAAAGTAGTTCTTAGTGCTAGGGTGTTCTGGGTGGTTGCTAGATACTTGCCACCACTTTCCTCAACAAGCCACCCAATTTGAAGCATAACTCATGTCTGTAGCACAGACTATGTGGGATGAGAAATGCGTCAAGGTTTAATACTAAGGCTCAAGGGTTTGTTCAAATCTCTAACTTTAAGTATGAGCAATAGTACTTAGCAAGTAAGTACTATTCCCTTAGCAAGCACAGCTAATTACTGTTCTTTGCTTTTTCTTAAACAAGTGTGCAACAAGATGACTAAATATCGTCCGATCAGCCCCTTTTTGTGCATGGACATGACCTATATCACATGCCTATTGAAAGAGGGATTTGGGTTCAAGGACAGCACTGTTCTGCAGGTGAGTGGAAAATATTCAAACAATTTAAAAATGTGACACTCTGAAACTGTATGGGGAGGATCTAAAATTGGTCTCAAACCTATTTACTAGCTCAGTGTTTGAGCATACAAAAGTAAATTGCCAAGAGCCAAAGTTAACATTCCTTGTCAGATGAAGTACCACAGATTAGGCAGCAGCATAATGGATTAATGATCTTCTTCTTTTAACAGCTTACTAAAAAGGTGAATAATGTGGAGACAAGCTGGGCACTTGGCGCCACCTTCGATCATTTCCACAAGCTCAACATTCATTAAAGCCTGCAGTCTTGCAGTGGACACCAGCATGAGGGGGAGCATAGGGGTCAAGCAGGTGCAAAACACCTGCTGAAGCAGCCCCTCTTTGTCCTCCTCCATAACTCTTTAATTGAGTTTCAGACCTGCCCTGCACTGCAGCCCTATATCACAACACTCTCCCCTCTCATCAATTAAACACTTACAGAACTGTTCACAAAGAAATCATTATATTTTTGTAAAGATGGCCAGGCCAGCCTGCTATTTCTACTGTATGTTTAAATTTTTTTCAGTTGCCGTCTCACCTGAGACACTGTCTGTCTGTCTGTCTAACTTGGTAGTTTTCAAAGGTCCAGTGTTTAATGCACCCATTTAAAGCTCCTGATTCATGCTGTTGTGCAGGATATTGTGCAGTGGGATACATGTAAAAACATTGTAAAAATTCATTGTGTTGAGCTATTGATGTAGCTTCCTCTGAAGTAACTTGTTAGTAGTAGTGCTTGCACAGTAGTGTGGTGCTGTTTTAGGTTATGGTAAATTATACTGAAATTTCTGTTTAGTGCCCCTATCTAGCATTTAACACTTTATAGAGTAGATGGTTCAGCTACAGCCATCTGTATATGTTTTGGAAAGTTGTTTGGGATCAGCAGCTTATCTTGGGGTTCATTGGGCAGGTAGAGATAAGGACAAATCATACATGTTCAGTCACTTTACTCGAGCACATGAGTGCTGTTTTACGTATTAATGAGTAATGCATGTATTTATGCTTATCTGTTTGTATGTTAAGAAGCAGAGTTGAAGAGCTGAGTTGGAACATTTTTAGAAGCATATCACTCTTGGTGAAATTCTATAGGTGCTTTTTTTTTTTTTTTACCCAAGTTCTAACCAGATATGGTTTTTAACACTGAATTGCATGCAGTTGAATACACTTGCACTGCAGCCATTATCAAACTAAAAAAGGTATATAAATGCTAACATGGCTCAATACTTGGATAAACTATAACTCAAATGACTACTGGTTATTAAAGTAGACATTATGTTACTGTATTCAAAATGGAGTTATTTTTATGCCAACATGCAAACAGAGTTTAGAGTATCTTGAACCTCATTTATGTCTTTAAACTTGGGTTAGTTATTGTGAATGGCTCTAAGTCATTTTAGGCGGTCATTATGTAGA
This sequence comes from Sinocyclocheilus rhinocerous, assembly GCF_001515625.1. NCBI lineage: Eukaryota > Metazoa > Chordata > Actinopteri > Cypriniformes > Cyprinidae > Sinocyclocheilus > Sinocyclocheilus rhinocerous. Next base: position 708,411 of record NW_015629560.1, read on the forward strand.
ACAGCGTTGAAATGTTACTGCTTTGTGTATGCAGAGATGCTCAGGTGTAATTGGGCAGAACAAGGTTAGATTTTGTGACAGGTGCATACTGCTGACCGATTTAGGACCAGTTTTTGGCAGTATCATGTTGTGTGTTTTGTGAATTATTGTACAAATATTTATTTCATGAATACTTGCTAAATATGCAGTGTGCAGTTGTTGCATCTCGTTAATCCATCTACTTCTTTAAAGCTGCTTAAGTATACCTTTTTATGTATTTTACTATGTCTGTATATACACTTCAATAATGTACTTTTTTGTTTGTTTTAACCAGTTGTCATAGTTCAATGTATGACATGAAATCATGTACTGCTTTGCCATTTTTAGAGGTATTCTCGACAGCAAATGCTATAAATATGCTTTCCAATTCAATGTTGTGTATGAAGTGATAGCCTGTTGTACATGAATAAAAAATATAAGAAAAATCTGCTGTTTAATAGCTTAACTAAATGGGATTTTAAAGATAAAATACATCTAGCCTACAAACCTCTCTTGATCCATCAAGTAGATCTAGCTTGAGGTATTTTTGAAGGTTACAGATATTTTTCTCTCAAACAGCTTAGAATAAGGTTGACGACATAACAGCATTAACGGTAGTATAACTAAAAAATCAGAAGCTATGTAGACACGAAGTACATAGCAAACATTATAGACGATTATTGCTTGCTTACTTACCTCAGAATGAGATGAATGGATTTCCTTGTTGATCAAACTGGGAAGTAATAGGAAGCAACCATTTTACTGTCAAGTCGTTTACCTCCATTATCTACAGTGGGCGAATTAAATTCGCGCCAAATTATGAAAACTGCAACGGCATGCCAATAATCGCGCGTCTGTGTGAATTTTCACGAGATATAAGTTAATTTGGTTAAAGGGTTGCTAGAGCGATCTGAAATGTATAGTAGACTTTTTATTTGTCTTCATTAGTAAATTATGATTTAGGACACTGGAATCCTATTCAAAATATAAGTTTATGCCAAGATGTATTTTGCATCACTTACACTTCATTCCCAATGTAGTTCTGATGTACACCTTTGCCTTACAAATTCTGGCAGTAGTGAATCTCCAACATAATGCAAATTACGTGCTTAAAGCTATGTATTATTATACCTTTGACTTGGGAAGCCTAATTTAGTTTTGACAGCTGCTCCACAACTTATACAGGGAAAACTTTCTACAACCAGTCCGTTCCTGTACAAAACTGAATACATTAGGTCATAAAATAATGTTTGTGAAATCGTAACAACTGAGAGAAGTTACGACCATATAGATGTATGATTTATGAAATATAAATCAATATATATAGATTTATGAAATTTGATGTTCTTCCAGAAACATGTAAGAAACATGTTTGGTACACATGCACATTTACTTTCTATTAGTAAAGGTGGCAGAGTAGTAGTTACATCTTCATATGGGTGATTGGAAAAGATGTCATAAAAATGTTTTCCTACAAAGACCGAGGAATAAAATATAATTTATTAATTTACACATACATTCCATGAACAAAATCTTCTAACATTAGAGATCCAGCAAACATCCAGTTTGCAGCTAGTGTTTTACTTGCTGGCGTAGGCCATGATCTGCTCCTGTGGGTACAAGAAAAAAATATATAACTTGAGGTAAGTGACTTACAGGTAAGCAATAGTCATAATTCACAAATCTCCAGCATAATGCAAATTACGTGCTTAAAGCTATGTATTATTACACCTTTGACTTGGGAAGCCTAATTTAGTTTTGACAGCTGCTCCACAACTTATACAGGGAAAACTGTCTACAACCAGTCCGTTCCTGTACAAAACTGAATACATTAGGTCATAAAATAATGTTTGTGAAATCGTAACAACTGAGAGAAGTTACGACCATATAGATGTATGATTTATGAAATATAAATCAATATATATAGATTTATGAAATTTGATGTTCTTCCAGAAACATGTAAGAAACATGTTTGGTACACATGCACATTTACTTTCTATTAGTAAAGGTGGCAGAGTAGTAGTTACATCTTCATATGGGTGATTGGAAAAGATGTCATAAAAATGTTTTCCTACAAAGACCGAGGAATAAAATATAATTTATTAATTTACACATACATTCCATGAACAAAATCTTCTAACATTAGAGATCCAGCAAACATCCAGTTTGCAGCTAGTGTTTTACTTGCTGGCGTAGGCCATGATCTGCTCCTGTGGGTACAAGAAAAAAATATATAACTTGAGGTAAGTGACTTACAGGTAAGCAATAGTCATAATTCACAATTGATATTTTATAGTTTTAATTTGAGAAATGCACATCTTCCCACTTTTAATCATGACGGGTGACACTAGTCCTTCTAACATTACATTTGAGGCACATAAACTGGCTGTAACATCTATAATAGAAACAGCAAATGTGGGAGATATCCCTCAAGGCTTAAGACAAGTTACTGGCCCTCTGGTTGGAACCTCTTAGTAAAGGAATGAAGCCATTTCATAAGAGTGGCCTGTAATAAAAGGAGTGTGAAAACACAAGCCAACACCACCATGCACAGCCCTGCAACTCCACCCACACACTTTCGGTAACAGTAAATTTTGGGCTAAACATAGCCATAGTAGTAGCTCCTGACCATGTAAATTACAGGCACGGATAAGAGTAGAAAGGCATGTAATCAGAGGACAAGATGGGGGGATGGGGTTAGAGAGGGGAAGAAGTCAGAGGAAGAGTGAAAGAGGGAGCAAAAGTTGGAGAGGTGAAAGAAGGCTGAAGCTGGAAGCAGAACAAAGCAGAGAAAGAGGCACAGATGACAGAAATGAACGAGAACACGAGTGGACTGCCACAGAGCTAAGGAAAAGAACAAGGTCCAAAATAATGGAATACGATGGAGGAAGGGAACAGATTGTCCAATACTTTCAGAGCAGGAAATAAAAATAAATCTGACATTTTGAAGGAATTGTGGGAAGAATAAGAGATGTGATCATACTTTAAGTGGAGGCAGTGTGTTGGTAGCCTGCAGGCCGAAGGTTCTCAATAGAACCATAGGGGCGGCATTAGTGGAGTACAGTCTCTTCATGAGGTCAACGGCTGCCATCATAGGAAGATTGTGTCGTTGACGTTCAGTCTCGAACTCCAACAAGTGCTGCATGGCTCCTAGAGTTCAAAGGTACAATGGTTAAACAGTAAAGCTTATGAAGTACTCTCTTTTTTCTTCAAAAGTTGTCCTTTCTGTTATCCATTTGGTACTTGCTGTCTGCACAGATTTTGCACCTGCAGAAATCTCTCCAGATTTACAACAATCATATGGCATCAACTTCTACACATCTTGTGCCTTGCATTTGAATTATTTAAAAAAAAAAAACCATTAATTAGCAATACGAAGGTAGTTCTTTCCACTTAATTTAGCACATTTGACCACATTTTCTAAAATTTCATACCATAAAATTCAGGTAATTTTCCTCCAAAATCAAATATCTGCAATATGAATGGATATGGAAAACATCAGTTACTGCTCTTAATTATACATATATGAATTTCTAAGAAACTGATGTCAACAGTTCCTCATAAGATTTCCATTTGTGGCTGCAAAGAAATTTATGAGCAGTTCTTGGCAGGAGTGACAAGTAAAAACACTGTATACCGCTCCAGGACAACCAGTTTTTTTTACTAAAGATCACCCTCAATATAAGGAAATGGAAAAGAGCTTATGAGAAACCACAGAGAGCTCCACTGGGCTCTTCTGAACCAAAAGTATGCTACTTCAGGTATGAAATACTCTAAGATCTCAATGTACATAAAGCCTTCAAGTCCTTTATGTTTCTTGTCACGTTTCTTCAATGCGAGGCAGTTCTTCACAATATAGCTTATATAATGTATGAGTTTCTTATTAGATACGCAAATTACAAGACTTCATCTAATGCTTATTAAATGAAAATCTTTGATCTACATCTCTGGAAACTGTCATACAAGTACAAATCCAGTGAACACATACATTCAGCTTGACTGCTGCTGATATTGGAACACTTACCAAGGTCTTTTCCATTAAATGCTGCTTGGCTAAGAACTTTTGTGAGATAGGCCACATCGCCAAAGCCTAGATTGGCACCTTGGCCTGCTAAAGGATGGACTCTGTGTGCAGCATCTCTGAAATTAGAAAGATCAGAAAATATAGTGAGGAAACCTTCAGTCAGGAGCCATATTTAATTTGACCGGCCAAACCTACCGAAATTTCCTCCTTGTGGATTCTATATTACCTTAGAAATACATCATCACATAGGTCTCAGACAACCACATAAACAGTACAGCTGCACTATAAACTTAACATATTGAGAGATTTCTCGTTTATATATACATATGGCTCTATACTTATGGAAAAAAAATTAAATTCCGAACAAATACTCAAACCAAAAATCGCTTCATTCAACTTTGCAAACATACCCAATGATGGCCACTCTGTGGCGGATGTATTCTGTGGCATGGCCCATGCCTAGCGGGAACATGACCCGGCTCTTTGGGCCAATACCTGCAACGCTAGGTGGAAGCTGACGTGCAGAGCCACTGTCAGGCATCAGGACAGAAAGGGCCGTCCGAAACAGAGAGCCGGCAGTCTCCACCAGCTCAGAATGGTTCTCATTACTCCACTGAAGAGAGTAAAACAGAGAAGTGAACAACAGTGGCAATGGCACCAGAAGAATGATGTGTGCAAGAACCTCTATTCATAATAGAGTTGTTAAGCTTAAATTGGATGTAAGATGAGTGGAGAGCTAGTTAAAAGACAATAATGACTACTGCTAATGTCATTCCAAAACCATATGACATTCTTTCTTTCATCTAAAATGTAAAAGGATGAATTGTGAAGCACTTTTTTTGAAAGTTGGAACATCTTTAAGAATGACTAAAAGAAAGCGCCATAAAAGTCCATACGACTCATGCGCTCTGATGCAAGCAAGTTTGAAAAATCATTCTGAATCCTACAGAGGAAAAAAAAACGGGAAACCAAATGATTCTCTTTTTTTTAATATTTATTATTTTCTATCCAGCTGAACTATCTCTCTCTCTATATATACATTTCTTTTTTTCTCCTGCAATAGCATAGTTTCTTGAAATTAATTCAGGAATCACAAATTAATTGTGGTTGATTCATATCAACAGTTTCTGTTAATAAAAAAATTGGAACACAAACAGGAAAACAAAAATACCACAGGTAATACCTTATATTGGGGGACCTTCAAGTCAAAAAGGCTGAGAACCACTGCTTTAGAGGACTTGGAAAAGAGCACAGCATGGACTTTTTCCAATGACAATTTTATAGTGCTTTTTTGGTCCTTTTTGGATCATGACAGTCCCTGGTCACTGCTGCTTTTTATTGTATGGGAAAGAGCTCCGTAAACATCCTTCAGTGGAACACCACAATTTTGAAGAAATAAAGTCATATGGGTTTAGAACGACATGAAGGCGAGTAAATAATGACATGATTTTTATTAATTGAATGCTATCTTTATCTTGAGATCTAGAGGTAAGCTATACCTTCTTCCTTTTGTGCACTAAAAGCACTAAAGTCTTAAAAGACAGGTAATTCAGCAGAGATGCAAAAAGCATGCCTAATTAAAGTAAAATGCTGAGCAGGCCACAAATTTGAGTTTGGTCTGTAGAAAAAACATTCCGTGGAGTAATGACCAACACTGGCAAACCTTGGGCTTAATTAGCAAACCAGTTTTGATGGCAAGCGTGACTCAGATGCAAAGGCCTGTGACCAGTAAGGCCAGTAAAAATAGCCAGCTTGGGAAAAGAGGAGTTTCTTTGACGGAAACACAAACAAGAAGAAAAAAAGGGTGCGAGGGTCAGTTTGAGGGCATTCAGCCGAAATGAAGAGAATGCAGAGCACAGATAGGACATTTCAATCAAAAATCACTTCTTTATTATGTTATTCTACAGACCAAAATGAACTATTGCAATATTGTAATAGCACAGCGCTCGTAAGGTGTTCAGATTAGGGAGGTGGACCATACGTGTGGCGACAGTGTCAGTGTTTACTCACAAATGCAGAGTTAATGGCATCCACAAAGCTCTCTTCATCCAGCTGTAGAAGTTCTTCAGCATGCTGATGACTGGTGGACCAGACCAGCGAGCTCTCCGTGTCTGACAACTGTACAGCAGACACATACACCACGTCTGGGCTTGAGTGCCATTACAAACACATGTATTTTCCATCTGACCACTAAGCGATATCACGACGAGCCAATGAAGCAAATCAAGTACAACTGACATCATTTACAAGTAAAATAAACTCTTATGGTCAGCTCACAGGAAGCATTGCAATGGGTCCGGTTGGTAGGAACCTCTGCCAGGCTACGTTATTTTCTGTGGGCTGAAAAACAATATTGCAAGGTTAATGCATTCAATGCAACCATATTTCTTCTGCAATGTGACATTTCTGAGCAAATTACAATATTCAAGAAGTTGTGAAAAACACATGAGAAGCAATATGATTTGAACTTGTAACTGGAGGCTCATCATACCTCAGACAAATGCAGAACAGCGACAACTGCTGATTGATCGTAATTCCATTTGACTGTTGGGATGCCAGCCTCTCTCCGCACCATTGAGTTCGGCCCATCAGCACCAATCTGAAAGAGCCAATCAAACCTACATTAAGAAGTTAAGCTTTTGCTTATGCAGTTATGCACTGTTCTGTTTGTAATACCAAATGACAAACTGGATAAATTCTACAAACCAACAGCTTGGTGTGGAGAGTCTTTCCATTAGCTAGAGTCACCTGAACCCAAGGGATGGACTCCGAGACATGGTAAGGATGGGGCCAGGTATACTTCACCACTTTTGTTCGGTACTGCACTTCAACATGGTCTGGTTTAGACATGAATGATAATCACACCAAAACATCATTACACATTAAAATAAAACAAAAGGAGCATTAGTCCAAATCTCGTTCGGTTCCACTTGAGAAATGCGAAAGAATCCAAACAAACAGGGTTTGGCTGTGACAAAGTCAAAAATTAAGGATCATCAAACCAGATCATAAAACACAAAGTTGTTTTCCTTTCTCTGGTTGAGGCCTGCTAGCATTGACAATTCTCTTAATGGCTTCGGCAAGTCACCCACGGCTGACTAATGGTGTTTATCTACAAGCAAACCATGCAATACTTAAGACCAGCTGCCAATATCCTGCACACAACAGAGAACGAAAGTAAAGGAAGCAGAAAATCCACTTTCCTTAGAATCACTGGCGGTCTAGCGCATGAAAAGATCCGGAATTACGCCTACGTTTCGGACTTTGAGACCATTCTGTCCACAAAATTGAACACTAGTTCTTGTGCACGGGTGATAAATATTGGCTTCTTGCTGATTTGAGAGCAGAGTAACGGAAAAAAACAGCTGGCTGATGCATGTATGCTTTGTCTAGTACTTCAGCAGAAATAGCAAGACTGTTAAAAAGCACCAACTTGACAGAAACACGTGAACATGCACGTGCTACCGCACATCTGTTAAACGCAAGATGCGTTTTAAAAAAGGCCTGTTTTTAAAAATATGCCGTTTTACAGAGCATGGCATGGAAAAGCCAAATGCAGAGCCTTGGAACGGTTTAGTTAATTACAACAACAAAATGTTACAGTAAAATACTGTCCATTCTCAGGCCCCCCGAGTGAGTGAGATGCTACGGCTGGAAAGGAATGTGGTTTTTTTAAATGGGTCAATAGACCACTGCACGTGTCCGAACAGGGAGGCAATTCTCATGGGGCTTTGACTCCCACCAAAAGTAATATGCTGGATGATCGAAATAGCAGGAAAAACACGGATGTGTCCAAAGAAGTGGAATCTTTAGGGAAAAAAAAAAAACAGAAGAAGAAAGATGTTCAAAAGGAGTACGAGTACAAATAAACATTTTGCCAAGACAGGAAGGAATGGCTTGTGGTGACATCATTTGCCAAGCCATCCCTAAAACTAATTAACAGGGAGACCACTCAGCGCTCGAGAGTGCTGGGGAAAACATTTAGCAACATGGAAAAAGCACAGCAAAAGCAACGATCAGGGACATTTCATCATGTAATGATCAAAGTTCAGTGTGCAAAGCAATGATTACAAAAACAAACACATAAATCGATCCATATATATCAAACATCAAAATGTGGATCCGTTACCAGAGAGAGTCTGCAGCTGTTTGGTGAGGGCGGCCACAATGACGTCGTTCTCAACGATGTACGCCATCTCGTCCTGCAGATTCTCCTTATCAAATGTAATCAGGGCATCTGAACAAGCATCCCAAACCTAAAGCAAAGAACCAAATTATTGCTGTGGTTTACAACTCTATCCTTATGTGACCGCTCGGGCGCTATTTATGGATTTCCAAAAGAGCACGTGCTTCATTGAACTTGAACACATCAAAGCCGTTTGACTGAGCGAAGAGTTTTGCCAGATACTCTAACCAAACATCAGCCACCAACAGCCTTTGAGGTTGCACGGCTGACTTTGTAAACATACTGGGGTGAGGCAGAAATGTAAAATGCCATTCTTCGTGGCGATTTATGCTTGTATATATAGTTAAGCCAATAATAAATAACAAATATGCGAACATTACTGTCGAGCTAAGTTTGTTTCATCCGAGTTGCCTTGCAACTTAGTTAATAAAACATGCAGATGGTTTTAAATGCAAAAGGTCTTGGTGATGGATGCAGCTATATTTTAAAAACTAAAATGACTTGTAACTAAGGTGACTGGCAAACAATTAAATCCATGAGTAACGTGGATTCAGAAAGACCGTTCTATCCTTCTTGTTATACAGCCATGCTAAAACCACTAATAGTAGTGGTTTTGCAATTTTTGATACATGGTTACGTGGAAGATTTAAAACGTGACCAACCCACAATTATAAGGATTTTACACATAGGAAAAACACAGCTGTTGATAAGTTTTGGAGTTGCTATGTACGTCCAGTCACTGCCAAATTAAAACGTCCCTTGCCAAAATGACCCTTTTAACGTGATCATTTCTGTAACAAAGATACCAGAAAAGATTCAGACCACGGTGGAGGAAAAAAAATCTAACTGATAACACTTTAGGGAACCTCCACACTTTTTTCTGGAGCATGGCACTTCCCAAGCCCGTTTTAGTCGCTTTCCTCCCACCGCTTGAATTTAATTGGAGGGCAAGAGGGAACCTAGCTCAGTTCCTTTGCAATTTCACCCTTGTTTGGACATAAATGCACTCACAAACAAACAAAAAATTCTTAAAGGATACAGGAAAGGTATAATGGGTGAGGTATATCACTATAAAGTGCACACTGATGACACCCCTTAGTTTGCCCAGAAACCACAGGATTTCATTCTGGCAGTGAAAAATCCACATCTTACAGGAGAAACCCCACCACAGCATAGTAAACGAAGGGGCCTTTTACTTGTGATCTCCACACTCTCCACAGCTTTTAACTCCTCTCCCTGCATCTCACATGAATCTTCGTAATTAGTAGACACGGTTAGATTTATGTCATCCCGCTAAATAAGACTCTAATATATAAACTGTGGCCGCAAGCAAAACCAAGCTTAACTGTCAGGTTGCGATGCGGAGTTTGAGGTTCTGCATCTCTAATGTATGTTTTGTATTCGGAGGCTGTGGTTCTGTAACATTAATTTATGGGTGGCTGCTTACAGTGTGATGAGGCAAACAACGACGAGCAAAACACGATACAGCTGTTTTAAATGGAGTGGCTTTCTGCTCTCAGGAAAATAAGCAGGTAAGGTCATAGTAAATAACTGTGTTGGTTACACATAATGGGTTTTGATTTAGTGGTTCGTTGCGTTTAAATGATGCGAGTTTCTTTTGGTGTGATATCTGATTACTCCATTTACATTTTTAATTGTAAAAAAGTACTATACTTAGTAGGGTGTTTTGATGGACATTCTATGAAGTGCCAGGTAACACTGTGGTGTGTGAATATGATTATCATTCAGTAGAATGTGATACTATCATTGCATAACGGCACCGCCCAAGTAATCATTGTATTACAACACACTGGTTTTACTGACCTGCATTTTATTATATGGCTTGCATCTCATATTTACAATATGGTCCCAAGCACCAAGACCTGTAACACATTAGGACACAATTAAAAAGTGTATCCTTTATCATATCCAACCAGTGCTACGGGAAAAAGTACACAGCGCAAGAGAGAAAGCTACCTACTGACCCACTTCCTGGTGAATCTTACATATACAAACATTATACTGTAAATAGTTTTAATGACAGGAGTGCAATTTCAGAGCTTTGAATGGAACAGATGTACTTATCCTCACCACAGACCTTGTGATTGGATTGTGCCTCCACATTACCCAAAGTACTGGTTCTAAATGATGCCCAACATTGCCCATAATGCAAACATGCATTCTGTGGACACAATTAAAATCATGTTTCGTTCAGCATAACACACTGTGTAGCCAGGCAACAGAGGGTGGCTCTTTGTCTGTGGCATTACATCTACTACTGTCCATCTAAAATCTATTGTTTTTTTGTGTTTGTTTGTTTTTTAGTTTTTTGGCCAAACCCTTTCTGTAGTTCTTCATTTTGGAATTTGTGACAATTAAAAGATACTGGTAAGAAATTTGATCTGCTATCAAAGGCTAAAGGGAACTGTCCTTTTAACCAATGTTTTATAGTGTATGAAAAAATTAAAGTCATTAAGGACAAAAGAGAACATTTTCAATAAAAACAATATATTCTGTCCCCCCAATGAATTATTATTACATACTATTATGTAGATATTATTATAGTAATGATTAATATTTTAATTGGATTATGTTTTTATATCTTCGGTTTTTAGTTTAAGAACTTTTGTGCTTTTGCCATTTTATTGATTTATTAATTTTAAATTTCTATTCAGCTTTAGTTATTTTAAAACTTTATCTCAAACATATTAATTTTAGTTCATTGCCAAGGCAACAATTCTAAAGTTCCATGAGTTATTTATATTTTATGGTAACACTTTACAAGAAGGTTCCATTTGTTAACATGAACAATGAAAAAGCATTTATTAATCTTAGTTAATGTTGAATCCAACATTTACTAATACATTATTAAAATGAAAAGTTGTATCTATTAATGTTAATGGGCCTGAGCTAACATGAACTAACAATGAACAGTTGTATTTTTATTAATGTTTACAAAGATGAATAAACACTGTAACAAATGCATTGCTTGTTGTAAGTTAATGTTAGGTAATGCATTAAATATAGTTAACAAATGGAACCTTATTGTAAAGTGTTACCTATTTTATTACCTATTTCAGTTTTATTTCAATTACATTTTTTTTTTTACAGTTTTGGTTATCAACTTCAACACCAACTTTATGGTTTTTTTAGAGACTATATTCTATTTTGTATTTAATGGTGCTCTGTCCATTTTTGGAAGACATGGATGAATACATTAAGAATGATTATTTTTTGGAACTACCCAAGGTAGATAAAAATGGCTTGTAGGGTATTCCTTTATAGAACCATAAGAGTGTCATATGAACCACACAGAAAGAAAATTTAAAAAGCTACACAAGTCCGTACCACTAAGAAGCATTGCTGAGCCTGGGCTGATGGAGCTGACCCTTGTACTGTAGGTCTCTGGAACCCTGTTCATCTCTTTTTTGTGACCAGCTTCCAGCAGAAGAATCTTTTTCCCTGCCAAATTTGGCTCTAGACCTGAAAGAAGCATAGATTAAATGCAGGACGACTTATTTTCTTTCCATTGTCCTTTTTAAATCACTGCAATGATGTATCTTCTGGCATTTTGCATATTTTACCAATGCATTTGAATGAGATCTTACTAAAGTCTGCATAAAATCTGTGCGTTGATTGCACGCTGCTTACTTAAGCACCATACGGGCATGAGAACATTACATTGTTGTACAATCGCAATTGCACGTTTCACCTCCAGCAGAAACACTTTCATCAAGCAAAATAATAACCTCTCTTTACGTGAAAAAACAAGGGTGAAGAAAAGTCAAGGGAAGGACTTTATTACTACTGGGAAGTGCAGCGTAGGAGAGTGGAGATGAGGGGCAAAAGCAGGCTGGGTCACTGCATGTCAGGGACACTCACTCACCCAAAGAACACGCCATAGCGGTGCCCACCATTCCCCCGCCGGATATTATAATATCAAAGAGCTCGTTTTCAGAAGTGCTGGGTTCCTCATCTCGTTCGGAGGACGCGAATCCTCTACGCACCGCTTGCGCTCCATTGAGTGCCCTCAGTGCAACACACTGCCGTCCTATCCCGAGCACTGCTGCTAGTTTAGCTTTCGCAAAAGTGAACATTCTAGCGAAAAAAAAAAAACAGACGTGATGCAACTTGTTACAACCAACAAGCCTAAAAGTATAATTCTAAACCTCTTCGTTATATTTGTCCTGTTATTGACAATAACGGTATTCTATCTATCATCCAGCCATGTTGTTGATAGAGAACACGTAAGAGTTCTTTTTGCTACACTCCTTCCGGATTTTAAAAGCCACTGAAATAATGAAAACGAATCATGGACATTCCCAAAACATTTCAATTGTCTTTACTTTACAAGTGAAATGTATGTCACACACAGCAGTATAAAATGACAGCGTAAAACTGGCCTTTTAAAATACTTTCACTTCTCAGCTCTTGTTCAGCGATGGTAGCACGATGGAAGCATGTTAATTTTAGCACCATCTGCTGTCGTGGAGGACAAAGTCAAGTGCCTTTAGTTTCTTTAAACATGAACATGTATCCGTGTTTTGTTGCTGCATACAGTGTTTGCTGAGAAACAGATGCTGTGTTGTACCTAGTATTCCTGGAAGACATAACGTTACTGTGATAAACGCAGGATTCAGTGTTCGTGCTCAGGCGCCGGTGGGTGGAGACTGTCACTGCTGCAGAGATCATGATATCTGCCGCTTCCAGGGAAATGGAGAGTGTCTTGCTCTTTCAGAGTTAATGGAAGAGTGTTTGAATGATGTCCTCATAGCGGGCCTGATCACACCATGGATCAGATGACAATGGTGAGAAAAAATCAATAATGGCGGAAGAGGGTATGGAGTACCAGAGTTTGAGTTCAAATGGAAACACATGTCTGATGTTGTTTTCCAGTGTATTTATCGATTGAACACTGATTCATCTGCTTTTGGTATTGTTTATACTGTTAATTTTGAATCGCTTTTGGCGAAGGCGAACAACGAAAACAGAGCTTAACTATGCGCGTTTGGGGTTGCCATAGTAACAACATTTACGCTGTTGACGTTCAACACAGCTCAGAAAAAGCAACAACAGACAACATCAATATTTTGATAGCAATGTTATTTTCTATCATATATATATATAATCGTTCTGATTATTATTTTATGCTAGTTCTTGCATTCATGGAAAACAGTGCTGCCTATGGGACGTTGTTCAGCCAGTCCAATAACAATATTTAATGCAGTACAAATATTTAATGTAACGTTAGACTCCCAAAATATTGTTTACAGTAGTTTCACTTACATAGCATGTCATAATAAATTATAAATAGTGTTTTTAATTACAACATTTTAATTTTAATTTGGTGGCTGTTCTTTCAGCTCCTTTCTTATTTCAAAAGTAAAACAATTCATTAATCCAACAAACAAACTAAAGACAGGTTTTCTGTGCAGATCTCTCCCACTTTTGATTTCTCTAGATCTGAAGAGGGAAACAATGTGCACGTTTCGGAAAGCCTGCTGGCCTGTAATGAGGATAGAGATAAGTCTGAACTATCTCTTGAGTTGCATTTGGAGGCTCTGAAGGCCAAACGCAAGCAGCAGCTGGAGAAATTAGAGCTCCGGCACCAGAATGGCCTGGAGAAGAGGGTCCTGCAGAACTCCCTGCTCACTTCCAGCACCGAATGGATACTTAAAGCCAAAATACCCCAGCAGAGCATCAGCGATCATGATAGGCGAAACTCTGAGAACCGCAAACACCACAGGTAATTCAAATCTTAAATTTGATAATGATGTTCTCATATATCTTGTACTGAAACATACGTCTTCCAATCTTGTCCTCAGTTCAAAGGTGATTCTGCAGAATTTGACCTCAAATGGAGTCGAGGCACCAAGAACTACTGGAACTAATTCTTTGGGAACAGTGACAGAGAGACAGAGGAAGCCTCTCCCTCAGGATTCACAGAAAGCCAAAGAGGAGGCAGACCTGGCTGAGTGTCAGAAACAGTTTTGTGTCGCTCCCGTCCCCGAGCATGTCTCAAAGCCTCTTTATGATGACCTCATCAATGAGCAAGAGCGCTTGAGGAAGGAAGGTCGTGAGCAGAGGAGAGATTTCCTCTTGACCATGCAGAAGCCCTTCAGGTTCCACAAGAGGGAGGAGAAGAAGCGAGAGAGGCTGAAGGAGGAGATGGCCTCTGCCAATAAAAGTGAAAAAAGAGAACCAGTTTGTGTGAGAAAACCTATATCGAAAGCGGTCTCAGAGCCCAGCTTCTCTGAACAACTGAAAGGTGCCATTTATTTGAATATTTATCAAAATCATATTATTATATACGCTCTTGTATGTACTAAACACAACATGAAGAGTTCAGATGCAAAAGCCTCTAAGTGCCATTTAAAATTTTCTTATAAAATTGACATTTTTATCAGGCACCTACTGTATGTGTAGGTTCAGTAATTTCACTTTAATGGCAATTATAGATTCTTTTCATTGCCATCAAAGTGAAATAACTGAACATAAGCATAGGAGTCTGAGAAAAAAAATGCTAATTTTAGAAGAACATTTCAAATGGCACTTTTGAAACTCTTCATATGTAACATATTTAAAGAAAAAGTTCACACAAAAATTAAAATGTAAGTTTCATTTGAATATTTAACACATCATCATTTACTCAGCTTCTAAACCTGTATTTATGTGACGCTGGTTCAGCGCAGGAGCAGCGAAGGAAGATTCACATTCATCTGCGAGCTCAGGAGACTCTGAAAGCCTCCTCAGCACCCATTCAAAGGCAGGAACCCAGTGCAGATAGACAGACCCGCAGTGCTCAGAAGAGCAAAAGCAAGATGCTGGGTTACTTGGACCAGCAGCTGTCCTTCAGACCTAAAACTAACGCTGCCATGCCTGACTTTGACAAGCTTTACCAGGCCTTTCATCAAAAGGCAATGGAGGCAGCAGAGAGGAGAGATGTCACTCACTGTAAACCTTTCCAGCTGCGCACATCCACGCTACAGCCGCGCCACAGGAGCCCAGAAAACCCACAGGTTGCTATCTTGATTATTTAGTTTAGATTCATTTAATGCAATTCCTATGAGGAATGTGTTTTGTTTAATATGCAATTATTCTTGACTAGAAATCTAGAGACAAGACGAATCTAAAGAGAAGCAGTTCATTTGGTGGCCTGACATCACTGTCTATGGACACTCTTCCAACTTACATAACAGATGCTGCCAGGAAAAGATCCATGGCTGTAAGGTGAGCCTGACGCTTCTTACATTTTTATAATTATAAAATTGTCAGTGACTAAAATCATTAAAACCAATAAAAGTAATCATATGTTCTTTTGGTAACACTTTATTAGGGACCAATTATTATTATTAACATATCGGCTGTTTAAAGCACATATTCTGCATGACCATATTCAACATCCCTAATCCTACTTTTTTTTTTTTTGCACAATTCTTGACTTCACTGTTATTTGTAATTTTTCATTAAATCCTGTTGGCTGCACAGGCTATTGGTTAATGCAAATAGCAAATTAAGCATTGTTTTAGGCTAGTATTGTTGGTTCCACAATTTTAAAATGCACTTTCAAACATCTTTTCAATACTTAAACACAAATTAAATTAAATAAAACTGTATTAGAGTTGTATGGTTATTTTAATAAAGCAATAAACAATTATAAAATACATAATTTAAAGCAATAGAAAATAATGTGAAATAGATTTGGGGAAAAAATTGTAATATATTCAGAAATATGTCATATTACAGAAATAAAATGCATTCACTTTAGTTATTTTCTTTTGTGTCTTTTGTATTTATCTATTATATCTATTTTGTACCATGCATGCAACATATTTGGGCTTGTTATATGACTGTTCTTTTGTGAACAGGAGATCTCTGGAGCTGAAGGACCTTAAGGAGCAGGAGAATGCAAAGTGGATGAAGCAGCACAGAATCAAGTCTCAAGCTATGAGCAGGGCAGTAGCAATGAGAGCCAAGGCAATGGACCCTCATAAAAGTCTTAAAGAGGTCTACCAGGAGAAACTTAAACAGAACCGGTGAGCACTTTGAAGAAAAAAATGTCTGCGGACAAGCCAGGAATGCAATAACTGATTATGAGTTGTTGTGAATGTAGGCAAGCTGATCTGGAGAGGATGAAAGATTATCAAAAAGAGCTGAAGGAAATCAAAACCAGAGTAACATCTCGCCCGTACCTGTTTGAGCAGGTGTCGCAGGTACACTACTTAATATTCAAAATCCATTCTTCTTCCAAATAATGTAACTTTCATATTTTACCATATGCATATACCTAATGCTTTCAGAAAAATGCCAAGAATAATGCTGAACGCAGATACAGGAATACTTTGGAACAAGCAGGTCTGGACGAACATTTTGTGAGATCAAAGGGAGAAACAAATAAGGCCATCCATGTGGACAATGAGTCTGCGGATGAGGATCATGACAGCACTGAAAGCAGAAACCCAGAAGAGGTATGGAGACGCATGAATGATGGGGTTTAAAATTAATGTGCACATTTTGTTTGCAGTGAATATGTGTTGATTATCACAGAGCGGAACAAATCTGTTCAATGCAAAGATTTAACAGTGTGTTAAAGGGTTAGTTCAGTCAAAAATGAAAATTAGGCTGCGTTTCACTCACCCCCGATGCATCCTAGGTGTATATGACTTTCTTCTTTCAGACGAATCCAGTCGGAGTTACAGTGGTGTGAAAAAGTTTTTGCCCCCTTCCTGTTTTTTTAATTGTTTGCATATTTGTCACACTTAAAAGATTCAGATCATCACACTAATTTTAATATTACACAAAGATAACCTGAGTAAAAACAAACTGCAGTTTTGAAATTATGATTTCATTTATTAAGGGAAAAAAGCTGTCCAAACCTGCCTGGCACTACGTGAAAAAGTAATTGCCCCCTAAATCTAATAACTGGTTGTGCCACCCTTTGCAGCAACAACTGCAATCAAGCGTTTGCTATCGCAAATGGCAATGAGTCTTTCACAGGAATTTTGGCCCACTCTTCTTTGCAGAATTGTTTTCATTCAGCCACATTGGAGGGTTTTTGAGCATGAATGGACTGTTTAAGGTCATGCCACAGCATCTCAATCGGATTTAAGTCTGGACTTTGACCGCTAATTTTCATTTTTGGGTGAACTAACCCTTTAACGTATTTAACCTAGTTTTAATGAAAGGTTTGACATTACTTTTGACATTACTCTCTTGTGACCCATACCCATCAAAATAAAATCATTTTACTCAATGCAAATACAGTAGATGCGGTTTTGACATGAAAATATCTATTTATTATAAATCTTTCTTTTTGAGTTTATGTCAGCTTTATTGTCATTGGCATAGCGAAAAAGTAACCATGCAAATATTATGATGTAGCAGTCATATGGATACATGCTGTTCTACTATCGTTTTATTTACAGTGCAGGAAGTGGGAAAGACAGTGTCACAAATGAGGAGGAAAAAGAAGGGAATGTGGAAACCAAAGAGGAAGAGTTGTGCTGACAGACGCGGTTGGTGGGCCAGTGTATTTCATCCATATTCCATATGTGCAAGGGAGACTGTGGTCAGACAACAAATTGCTGACAGATCATTTCAGTTTTAAAAAATTGTGTTGTGCATGATTTACTTAGATTTATATATTGTATTACTGTATATTGTGCCAGTGAATCAGTGTGGGTGTTTATACAAGTTTATACGTTTTTTACAATAGAGAAGGGATTATGAAGATTCAAGAAATTCCATATGGGTGTCATAACATTTTGAATGAAACAGAAAATCAAAAGCAAGTTTAATTTTATGATTCTAAGCATGTTATGGGGGCTACCGACCCAACAAAGGAAGAAATAACCAAAAAAACACTTGGCAACCAGAGGAGCTGCATATTAAAAGCAGTATATTTGCTTGAGTTCTACTTACTGCACATTAAATCATCTTGTAAACCACAGAAACAGCTCTTGGGTTTGGTGTTGGGCACCCTCAGGGTTTGCAAACAGTAAATTGGGGAAGCCTTGTCTTGGCACAAACACATCTTCCACCTG
Source organism: Sinocyclocheilus rhinocerous (assembly GCF_001515625.1). Lineage (NCBI taxonomy): Eukaryota > Metazoa > Chordata > Actinopteri > Cypriniformes > Cyprinidae > Sinocyclocheilus > Sinocyclocheilus rhinocerous. The sequence continues at coordinate 726,682 of NW_015629560.1, forward strand.
GAATGGAGTCTGTCAAATGTGGCTTTGAACGTCTGCTATAATTTTGAACTATAACAGTCACAGAGACTAGCTTTATTCATGAAACTCCATTTGAATAAGTACACAAATAACATTCCAAGACAACTCTTCTTTAGCACAAGGCCCATCTGAAATTCTCATTCCTGAAGTCAGGCTGTTTTGAGAGTCATAGCACTGGTTGAGTAAACAGCCCTGCACATTTATCCTCTATTGGAAAAAGAGCTTGTGCTAGTGCATTTGGGCACATCAAGAGCTTTTTACTCCAACTGGCTTCTTCAGTCCTGGTTGGATTTTCGGTGATTTTTTAAGGAATTAAAGGAATTTGTGTTTCTTTGTATAGAGATGGAAAGTTCTTAGTTATTTTAAAGATTTTAAGGCATAATTTCTGCTTTTGCTGTTACATGATGATCTCAAGATGGAACATAATTACTTTAAACGAGCCGTGTAGCATGCAGTGTATTTTAAAGGCTAAAATTGAACTTTTGGTGAAAATATGATAGCCAGTCTTGTCCATTTTGTTGTATAACTTGTATATTTAGTGGTTGAAGGAGTGATGACACTGAAAAAATTAAATGAGTCAACTGCACATTTGAAAATGACTGCCCAGTTTCACCTCACGATACCCATTCATTTTGTTTCGGAAATTCTTTTTTTGTTTTGGCTAAATGAGGTTTAAGTGGAAGTACAGTTGGGCTTTGTTCCAATTCTTATACTGGTATACACTAGAATGATGTCTTTTACTGGTAATGGGAGAGTCAGGGGTCAAGACTTGGTAGCATTTGGTGCATCATTTCGAAAGGAGTGTATTTACAGGTTGTGTGTATATGAACATCACCACAAAGTCTTACGAGTGGAAACTTTTAATTTTCTTTGAGCTCAATTTTCAGATTTGGGGTGTGTCAGTGGGAAAAAAACATGGAGGACGGGATGCTGCAGGGATGCTGTATTTTTTTATGCCAATCCGAAAGTTTGCATCACACTGGTTTCTTCGACACAAAAAGCCAATAGATTTTTTTCTACTGCCTTTTGGATTATCGCAGAAATGTAGCCCTGTGAACAACAAAAGTTTATAATTCTGACATGTTTTGTTTGTCATGATAATCTTCACAAATGAACACAACTTTATGTCGGCACCGATAGTCTCGTGGGCAGCGTGCTGACATATTGCGCTAAGAGCGTCCCAAGTTCGAATCCAGGCCAGCCTCGAGGACCTTTCCCGATCCCACCCCCCTCTTTCTCTCCAACTTCACTTCCTATCAATTCTACACTGTCCTATACTAATAAAGTGAAAAAAATCCCCAAAAAATAAATCAAATAAACGCAACTTTAATGAATTTTAGGCCTAAATACTATTGCTAAGTAAAAAGTGCATGACTTCAACATCATTACTAATAAGCTTCCAACAAATATTTATTTGCAGGAATACAATAAACACCACAATTTTATAAAAGCGGACTAGTGAGTAGATGAGTTTACACATTCAGCGTGACGTTTAATATCCCAGACAACCTCTGTAGTCCCATTTAGCCACTTGTTAAGCCTATTTCAAGACATGTAAATGCTTTAAAAAATTACGAGTATGGTATAACTGATGTATTTTAAGCCCTAAAATAAAACATGAAAAATATATTGAGCTTGTGTTAACCAAAAAAAAAAACCATTGATTTCAGAACAATGGAATCGGAAGTGCAAAAAAGTTGTAAAACTTCTCCTGCTGCACTCTATGGATGCATTGTTTGTAGTTTACAGTAAAATGCATGAAATTATTATTCTTTTTTAATTTACAGTAAGCCTGGCTATGTTGCATGTACAAAATTGGCTATTGGACATTTACAATAGAGCATGTAACGATTCAGAACATAAAACGATTAAAAACATAAAAGCAAAGTCGGTGCAGATAGCCTTGTGGGCATCATGGCGACATATAATGCCGTTGCGCTATGGGTGTCCCGAGTTCGAATCTCGGTTCAAAGACCTTTCCCAATCCCGCTCCCCTCTCTCTCTCCCACTTTGCTTACTGTCAGCCCTACACTGTCCTATCACAATAAAATGCCAAAAAAACCCAAAAAAAAACACACTGATATGCATTTTTTCAAACTTGCTGCATTTTGTTGTAATTAATTAAACTAATTAATTTAATTTTTTTGTAATTTGCTTGGCCAGTGATTTGAATGACTTGATGTCATAATTACGACTTCCAAAATTGTAAATACGAACTTGAAAGATTAGCACCATTATTCTTACAAGAAGTATCCTTCTCCAGTGATGACTATTCAAAAGTAGCTATGTATTCTGATGATTTTTTTTTTTTGCAGAAATGTTTTCCCGTCATAAAGTAGTGGCTTGATACAAAAGCCATCCTGCTACATATTGTTTTAATTTGGGTTTAGGCATTAGCATCTTGCTAAAATCAGTACCACTTAACTTTTGGGTTTATAATTTTGACAAAAAACCTGCTGTGGCAACTTTAGCTTCACATTCTGAAAATGTTGATGCTATCATTCTAAGAAATTCCTTTTATTTTGTATCTGTTAAATATGTAGATTCAATAAAGTTGACTGACAAAACTCAGTGTCCATCTTGTCTGTTTCATGCACACACATCACTCAAGTCGTTTAGGGAGGACAGAACGCTGCGTTTGAGTGACAGCTTCTATCTTGAGCTTTAAGTGTCAGATAACTGAAAGTTCAAGTGCTCCTGCGAGGTCGCCATGGCAACTGTGCTCTCTACTGTCACACTATCTACAAGTGCTTTGGGTCATGCTGTCACAACCAAATGTCCCTTACATTGATAACATGCTAGATATAGCTCTGAATCAGGTTGGACATAAGGTGCGAATTATTCAGGGAATCCCTGCAAATACATTTGTTCATCTACATGTAATCATGAAGAAAATATAATAAAATAAACAGAGGGATTGACTAAGATTTCTTAATTTAAAAAATTCAAGAACTGAGCCTGTTAATCTGGACAAAAGTGAATGAGCTTAATTAAACTTAAATGCACATGTTACAATATTATGATTTCAAAATTTCCATTCTTTCCATTCATAACATTTTCAAGTGCAAGGCATGTCAAATTGTCGACTACAAATTTTAAAATAAAGTTTATTTAATAGTTATTTGACATTATACTGTAACTTTACACAACCATTTGAAAGTTTTATAAGATTCTTTCAATTCAATTTCAATTCAATTCAAGTTTATTTGTATAGCGCTTTTCACGATACAAATCGTTGCAAAGCAGCTTTACAGAAAAATACGTTTCTACAATATATTTCAGTAGTAGCTTATCAGTGGTGACTATGTTGATGTACATATGGCAGAAATGTACGGTAAAATTCAGTTAATGACGTAATCAAACGATGAACACTATTAACAGCAATGATTATATGTTGCAATCAAACTTGTTAGTTGATTGATAGTTTATGTTGTTTCAGGGTTGGCATCATCTGAGGTCCTCTGAGGGGTTGGCTCTTCTCAGGTGTTCGGTCATCTCAGGTCTTTGTAAGGGCTGGATCCAGACTGAATCTTGTGTAATTTCTAGTTACTCGCAGAAACAGAGAAACAAATAGAGACATAATTAGCGTAGCT
>NW_015629560.1:731836-744154 GCF_001515625.1 Sinocyclocheilus rhinocerous
AATATCTCTGTCTTATCCGAGTTTAATAGGAGAAAATTATTGGTCATCCAATCTTTTACATTTTTAACACATTCTGTTAGCTTAGATAATTTAGAAGTTTCGTCTGGTCTTGTTGAGATATATAGTTGAGTATCATCAGCATAACAATGGAAACTAATTCTGTATTTTCTAATAATATTACCAAGGGGCAACATGTATATTGAAAATAGCAGAGGACCTAAGACAGATCCTTGTGGCACTCCATACTTTACTGGTGATAATTGAGATGACTCCCCATTTAAATAAACAAAGTGGTAGCGATCGGACAGGTAGGCTCTAAACCATCGTAAAACCTGCCCTTGAATACCTGTATAGTTTTGTAATCGATCAACGAGTATGTCATGATCTAGTGTCAAACGCAGCACTAAGATCAAGTAAAACTAGCAATGAGATGCAGCCTTGATCTGACGCAAGAAGCAAGTGTCTGGAAATTCCCAATATTAATCTGACTTCACCACGGACAAGTCAAACAACTACAGTTGTTAATATAATAACTACAGTATCTTGGGCTAATTCCCTGAATTCCCCGAATACTTACAATATAATCCAATACTTCCCTGAAGTATGGTGACGGCATCCCGTCAAGAAGCTATTATCACTACCTCAATCACACATAAGCACACAGGTCTTTAGCATCTATACACTCTCACCGCCTTTCTCAGCTGTACGCTGTTACCTCAGCCCGAGGACGGCTCTATAGTCTTCCAACACTATCACTGTCTTTGCGGTGGTCTTTTTCTCTCTCACCGCCTCAGCTGTACGCTGTTACCTCAGCCCGAGGACGGCTCTATAGTCTTCCAACACTATCACTGTCTTTGCGGTGGTCTTTTGAGCGTAGAATCTTTAGTACTTCTATTCCTCAGCTGTGCAGCATATACCAGACACAACTCCCAAGTTGCTCTTTGCAGGAATGAAAGTTTATTCACGGCCGGGAGCCCACTGGTCACAACAACCATCGACTTCCTGAACAGAAGGATACATGAACATTTATACCTTGTAGTTGAGTAAAAATCAATGTCACTCAAGTCTTCTTCACTTCATTGGTTATACTGATCTGGTCATTGGTTTGTCATATGACTGTTGGTTCTACTGTTTTAAGCACTTTTTGGGTAAGTATAGATTACTTAATCATAGGGACACGGTCTTTGATCTGAGTATTCTTAGTCTGCACTTTTCTGAACATTCTATGTGAGGCCATTACATAAAATATTTCCATCACACAAGTCATTTGTAATTTTAACAAGTGCAGTTTCTTTGCTATGGTGGGGCCTATACTGAAATTCTTCAGAGATCATTTTTTTTGTAGGAAAGAGCACAATTGAGCAGACACAACTTTTTCTAAAATTTTAGACATAAACGGAAGATTTGAAATGGGTCTGTAATTTGCCAGTTCACTAGGATCTAGTTGTGGTTTCTTAACAAGAGGCTTAATAACCGCCCGCTTGAATGGTTTTAGGACGTGACCTAAAGATAACGACGAGTTAATAATATTGAGAAGCGGTTCTTCTGCTACAGGTAACAACTCTTTCAGTAATTTAGTGGGTACAGGATCTAACAGGCATGTTGTTGGTTTAGATGCAGTGATAAGTTTATTTAGCTCTTCCTGTCCTATATTTGTAAAGCACTGCAGTTTTTCTTTGGGTGCGATGAATGAAGCTGAAGTACTAGATGCTGTAGAATCTAAATTTGTTATTGTATTTCTGATGTTATCTATTTTATCAGTGAAGAAATTCATAAAGTCATTACTATTAAACTGTGAGGGAATATTTAGATCGGGTGGCGTCTGGTTATTTGTTAATCTAGCCACCGTGCTAAATAAAAACCTTGGATTGTTTGCGGATTGAGTTTGCGGATATGCTCGGTCCTGGCAGCTTTTAGAGCCTGTCTATAGCTGGACATACTGTTTTTCCACGCAATTCTAAAACAATTCTTAATATTTTATAAGATTCTTAATATTTTTGAAATATTATTACAATTTAAAATAACAGTTTTTTTATTTCAACATATTTTACAATCTTTAAAGTCTGTGATGGAAAGCTAAATTTTCAGCATCATTACTTCAGTCTTCACAGTGTCACATGATCCTTCAGAAATCATTCTAATATAATTATTCGGTGCTCAAGAAACATACACAAAACCGTTGTGATGTGTAATAGTTTTGTGGAAACTGTGATCCATTTTTTGATGAATAGAAGGTTTTAAAAAGAAGAATAGCATTTATTTGAAATAACGTTTTGTGACAACTTTTGTGACATTCTTAATGTCTTTACTGTTACTTTAATCCTTGCTGAATAAAAGTATTAATTTCATAAGAGAAAAAAATCTACTAACCCCAAACTTTTGAACAGTAGTTTATTTTCAGTAAAGAACATTCTTATTAAGAACCATTGAGAAACGTTATATAAATATAGATACATTATAGGTTTCATAATTTCTTCAGTTGGTTTTGGTACTATATACAGTAACACAAGTACACATATTGTTTTTAAAAAAAAAACGAAATAACTTTTTCATGGAACTTGAAATGTTCTCTGATGGTTATATAATTCTTATTGGTTCTAAATGGAATCTTTATTTAAAGAATGAAGAGAAGCCTTTAAGCAGAATGCAGTGACGCAGTTGATTTATCTCTGTGAGTATGAATACCAACCTCAGACAGGACTTGTTTGTTTGGTAAGATGTATTTATGATGTCTTGCCATTATTCAAAAGCACAAGCACTTTAAGTATTTATGTTCTTTCACTCATCTACAAAACAGTATATTCAAATGAGTTGTCCTTGAATGTGTTATTTGATTATATATGCATACAGAAGTGCCTGAAGGTGTTGTTATTTTGTTGAAGGCCAGACTCTCACCTGTAGGAGGAGCTATGGCTCATAACATGTGCTATTACTAGGAGCAGTGAAGATTAGATATATTTCCATTCTGTCCTTATTTACAGTCCATATTAGCACACGGGGGTTAGAGCACTTAGGACAGTTACAGTGTGATTGAATAAAAACATAACATACATTGAAATATTTGTAAGTTTCTGGTCTTTTTTGAAACGCAGGAGATTGTCAATAAGGTTTCCTCATCCTAGTTTGAATGCACATCAAGCAGCATCTATGAGGTTAGATGCAGCAGAGAAGGGAGAGGGAGCAGATAGAGGGAGAGATAAAGAGAGAGAAAGTGAGTGAGTGTTTGCATGTGTGTGAGAGAGCGGGGGGAGCAAAGAGGAAAAGAGAGAGAGAGAGAAAGAGAGAGAGAGTGCAAACACAAGGATAGCAGGCTTGACATATACATATTCGCAGTGAACAAACAGAAATCCTAATGCCAGAGAAAGACAGACGAAGCCAGTGAGAGAAGAAGGTCACCTCTAGAGCAGTGAAGGAACGGTACGTCAGCTTCACTCTGTTTATTGTGACCATAAAGTCAGGGCTAAGTTAGGTTTCTTGAGTGCATGAAGCATCTGTTGGAAAGTATTTGCAGCAAAATTGATTTCAGTGCATTGCAAATAGATTGTAAATGAAATGTCTTTGAACCTATAGACCCTCATGCACGCTCCTCTGATAAGTCTTATTTGTCCTTGGGAAATGATATGCAATGTTGGCACTTCACAGGGGGGTCATACCTGAAGACTGAACTCTGGAAGTCTGGAAATGGGAATTCGGGAGGTCCTACTTTAAACGGAAGAAGACATTTTGATGCCAAACCATTGAAAGACGACCAGGGAACACAGCATTACTGAGAGTCACAATGGAGAAACTCTCTGAAAAAGATAAAGGTCTGATCCGGGACAGCTGGGAGAGTCTGGGGAAGAACAAGGTGCCACATGGAATTGTTATGTTCACGAGGTAATATATCAATCTCAATGCATGCTGGCTAAAACTGTTTTGCAGCAAGGGATAATGCTATTTAATTTAGTCTGCATGTTTATTTAGAAAGTTGCAAGTAGAGCTGTGCGGATCATGTACATATACGCTGCTTTTGTGGGACAGATGCATTTGTCAAAAATAGGAATTTAATAAAATAATTATATTCAGTAATGAATAATGCATTTAAAATAATGAACTATTTTTAAAGTAAACACATTTTTAGATTTTTAAGCAAATAAATCGCACTTAATCATGCAATCAAAATGGAGTGTCCTTGCATTCCATAACTACACATTGTACTCATCATGAAGGTATAGCAATTTAATGAACAAACTAAAGTGCAATGTCTTTAAATCCATCAAAAAATCTCCACCAGTCTCCCGCTGTCTGTTCCTCTAACCGTAGCTCAGTAAGAAGCTTGACTTGTTGCTTGGCGACAGGGAGCAGCAAGATCATTTTCATCAGAATCACCTTCTCAGAAGAAAGATGCTACCAAGTATTACTTTCCTGAGTATTGCTTTTCAAACTCAGCATAAAGGATAAAAGTAACTTTATTTGAAAGAAGAGAGGATTTAAGCTACAAAGGAAAAAGGATATGCATTGTTCTGTTCAACATCAAATGGCTTAAATTACCTAATTTAATTATCCTTCTTGTTAAGGAAATGTGAAATAAGCAATTGTGGTTGAAGATCCATGTCAATTAACTGCTTTGTAGTGCTGCCTGATCAAATGTAACATTTCTTGTTAGGTTATTTGAGCTGGATCCAGCACTGCTTACTCTCTTCAGCTACAGCACAAACTGTGGGGATGCACCTGAATGTCTCTCCAGCCCAGAGTTCCTCGAGCACGTCACCAAGGTGAGCCCAGAGGTCAACTGTACAACAACTGGTAGAGTAAAAGTGCAGGAACCTACTTTTAGGCAGTTTCTCAATACATTTTCTTATGCTATCTTGTGTCCTTGTGTTTTCGCTCTAAATCATTATCAACTGCCAATGTTCAATTCCAATAATTGAAAAAAAAAAACATAAGTAAATAACTAAGTAAATGTTTCAATTATTGTGCATTAAATTGTGCTACTACTTAAAATGTGTTGGGGCGGTCAGTTGAGCAACAAGATCACAGCATATGCATCATATGCAAAAGATGCATTTTGTGTCCTCGTATCCATTCAAGTTCTTTTAAGGTAGCCTGGCAAGACCTAGTCTCACTTAGCCAGACCTTAAGAATGACGGCAGAAAGTCTGGGAACCTTGGCCGCTTTGAATGGCCAAGGAGCGCTGAAAGAGGCCATATGACTGACAGGTAAAGCAACCAATCACGTTTAGTTTTGTGCCACGTCATGTTTAGGGGCGAAAAAATGTCCAGACAATAACAGACCTTTGTGTGAAACTCTTGGACATATTTGAAAGAGTCTATGCCACAAAGTTTACAGATTTCATATACTTTTGAAAATCTAGCATTTAGTTGATCCTGATAAGCACTGATTGTCACAGTTGTAAACGCAACGGCTTTGTTCCTCCATGAGGGGGTTTGGAGCCACGGCATCTTTGCTTCCAGGCGGAACACACGTCCCATGGAAATTCTGTAGAATTCAACCAATCAGATGGTGGACGTGACGTCTGAGGCTGAGACTAGGCAAGACCAGTCTTCATGAGAGCACAAGGCTGTTCTTTGCGTTCTTAGAACTTAGAAACAGTCTTGGTGTGGCATTGTTGGTAAAGTAGTTGATGGGCCGGTAACTGAAAAGTTGGTTCCTCACAAAGAGTAAAGGATGTGTCTAGATGGACATTTTAATACTAATCCCCCACCTACGGCAAAATTGCCTAAAAGCTGCATTTGCTCCCATTATATGTCAAAAGTTATGTGTTGATATGTTTGGCTGTTGTTTGTTGCACCATAGAGCCACATGGTTCATTTAGGACCAGAGTGTCCAATCCTGTCCTGGAGGACCCTGTTCCTGCAGAGTTTAGCTCTAACCCCAAATAAACACACCTGAACTAGCAAGACATCCAAACAGTTGTGTTGGAACAGGATGAAGCTAAACTCTGCAGGAGGTGACTTTCCAGATTTTTGGACAGTTTTTGGACACCCCTGATTTAGGCTGTAATGATTCTTTCTATTGACTAACTTTGACCCAACCTCTGAGTTTACAGTCCAGCTCAAGACCGACTGTATATTTGTCCAGGTGATGTTAGTGATCGATGCAGCTGTGCAACCTCTGAGTTTACAGCCCAGCTCAAGACCAACTGTATATTTGTCCAGGTGATGTTAGTGATTGATGCAGCTGTGAGCCATCTTGATGACCTACATACATTGGAGGACTTCTTGTTGAACCTGGGCAGGAAGCACCAGGCAGTTGGGGTGAAGACTCAGTCCTTTACTGTGAGTACACTTTGCCTACATGGTTTAGTTATGATGACTGAAATTACATCCGTAACACTCAAAACGTCAAAGATGACAGTGAGATTGACAGTGATCTTCGGGGAGAGTCACAGTGATTTTCCAGACCATTGATTGATTGACTGGGTTCTTTCACATGTTCCTTAGATGGTTGGAGAGTCCCTGCTCTATATGCTTCAGTCCAGCCTGGGTCCAGCTTACACGACACCGCTGCGCCAGGCTTGGCTCAATATGTACAGCATCGTGGTATCAGCCATGACCAGAGGCTGGGCCAAGAATGGCGAACATAAGTCCAACTGAGAAGGAGGTAGATGTGAGATTCACACTGGAACACCCTTGAGGTCACAAACTAACTTCTCAAAAATCCTTTCAAAGAGTGAGGGGCTTGGATATGGGACCACCATTGGGAAAATCAGTTCAGCTGAGTTGTATTTTGGCTCACTGAACAGTCCTAACTTTGGTAGCTTGGTCTAACTGCAGACTGAGATTGTTGATAACGAAGCCTATGAGGTTGAAACTTCAAAAGCAAAATTTGCTTTGTACATACAGTAATGACTAAGTACATATAGTAATGACTAAATGTATTTCCTTAAACTATCTTTAATGACTGTCTTGATGTATTGATGTTTCATGCGAGCGTAAAACAGAGGTTTGACTATGCACATGTGAGCTTGGTCAACTTGAAAAAGTTTTATTCTGACGCCTCTTGGAATCAATTTAGATGAAGGCCTTTAAAGCCACTACAATTTAACCCTAAATTACACAGAATTAATACTCTTGCCTGTGCTGTGTGTAGTTTAAGTTTACTGTAAGTTTAGTGATGTTCACTAAGTTATCTGAGCATGAACATAGTAGTATTTGGCAATATGGTTCAAATGATAGCATCAAAGACAATAAGCAATCAGTAGCCATGATTTTTTGACACCATCCAAATGTTCATGTGAAATGTTGTTTGCCACATTTTTCAACCATTAACAGTATTTCTGGCGATGAAAGTAAATGACGAGAACTGTTACATCCGAAATAGCTTTTGGAATTTTTAGACTGTTAATTTATGAACCTGTGCCATGTCATTAGTTTACATTTCCATTGTATGGGATTATACTCGACGCACTCTACTCCAAGGCTTACTTACGAAAGACTTGTGTAGACTGTTACTTCACATAAAGTGACTGTTATATCATAGTGACTAGATGATTTGTTCACCTATAGTACAATTGTAGATAGTCAAAAAGTCTTTATGCTAAATGACCTGGTCCAGTGGGTGTTATGCCGAGTTCACACTGCACGATTATCAAACTCGTTGGATCGCCGTTGTTTTTACACTTCATGACTATCTGGGGTAGCAGTCAGTCGCTGCTGTGTTCACATTTCACGATGGATCGGCAACAGGAGGTTACACACTGCATGAAGAATCGCCGACAACTCTGTCTGGTCCGCAAACTACATTTCACAACAAACGCACGCGAGAAGTGATAAGGAAATAACGCGAGAACCCGCGTGCGTCAGACCGGAGTTCTCCAGCAAGACTGGAATTATAATATATGTAAATATAGCCCGCAAATTGTCTGTGAGCTGATTTCCAGCTACAAGGTGAAAAAGAAAAACAGATTATGCAGGAGGGAGATGCAGGGAACAGGGATTGGGTGTTCTGCAAAGAGAGTTGGAGGTAAATAATTTAGCAGTAACTGTTATGCTGATGTTGTGGCTGGTCAAGCAAATGTTTGTGCTTGTTTCTGTATGATATAATTATTCATATATCTATTAAAATACTGATATTCTGGTCTATAACTCCTCCCCGAACTTCCATCTGCCCGGTATCTTGTCTCTCATTGGCTGTAGGTCATCGCCGATTTGTTTTTCAGTCAGAAATAATTTCACACAGCGTGATTGTGAATCGCCGACAGCTCCAGATATTTACCATGCCAAATATTTTGCGGGCGTCGGCGACGTGTCAGCGATTCCCTCAGATCGCGTCTTTGATAATTCACACTGCATGATTGTCACTCGCGTGAACGAGCACCGATTTGACTCCGATTTCGCAAAACCTGTCGGCGAGTGAAAAATCGGGCTAAAATCGTGCAATGTGAACTCGGCAAATAAGAATTTTATTTCACAATTTTTGTTAGCAATTTTTGTGAATAATATTTTTTAAAAATAGTAAATTGCATTAGTTGGCTTATTACAACCTTGTAAGTTAAGAACATACACACTCTTATCTAAGATAAGAATATTTGTTGCCATAATTATGAGCTATAGAAAAATGTTAAAAGCGATGATAACCTTTTTGCTGCTATTCAATAGCTTTGTAGAAATGTTGTCCTCTTTATATGAGAGATATTTCTACATTTAAATGGTTCAGGCCAAGTATTTCAAAGTGCGTAGGACTGTCACAGATATTGAAACCGCTGGTATGTTACATTTTACATGTTACTTTATATGACAATACCTACTAGCCTTTTCTGTATATTTAGGTGTATGTGGATTAATTATTTAATTTTATGTATTGCTCAATGTTGCACTATTATACTTTCTGTGTAAAATGTATATATTTTTTTCTGACTGTTCTCTTTTTCTGAATATGTATGTTCCACCTAATGGCTTTCCAATAACCTCTAAGATGTCTGTCTTTATGGAATGATTAGCTTATTAGTATTGAAAATCTTTTATGAAGATGCAATGGTTACAACATTTTCAAGTGAAAGTTGATGTTTATTGACCATTGAAGTGTTGTGTGTATGTGTGTGTAGTGTTTGCTTCTGTGCTTTTTCTCTTGATAGTCTGTGACTGAATTGTCTCCATGTCTACCTCACTGAAGCAGCTGATATTAAACAGCGATGTTATGACCTGGCTCCTCAGTAACCAAAAAGTTATATTTCAATTACACTGTACATCCTTATTCCTCAGCCAGTCACCAATCAAACTAGAATCAGGATCAGTCAAGGCTCTATGTAAACGTGTTGGAAGCTTATTTGTAATAAAGGACAGAAATAAAGAAAATCTTGCATATGGGTCTTTGCTGGAAATGAGTGTATGGAGTTTCAATTTCAACATATTTGATCTCTCTATAGATCTCCTTGTCATATTTATAATATTAGATGTCGATCTCAGCATACAGTGGCATATATTTAATTTGGAAAAACGATAACTGCTGAACTTCATTAACTTTAAGGGACATATAGTGACATTTTTACATGGCTAATTCTTAAATGACCCTGAATTCTAAATATGTGTAGTTTCAGCCTTGCTGTGACTAAAACTTATTTAGTTATTTTTCTTAATGACCCTAAGTCCAAACCGTAAAAACATTATTTTATTTACCATTGTTAATAAATTTGGAAATCATATTTTTTATAATCACAATAAACAGTTCTCTTTTAAACCATATTTACTTCGACCCTACTACATTTTATGTTTAATTTTTTAGAGTTAAATCTAATAATGGGCTTGCACATATCATTGCACCATGCCACATTATTTGCAGTCAGTATACAGTTTTGCCCACATAACAGAGTTGAACAGTTGATAAGGCCAATATGTGTACAAAAGTGTAAACATTATGAAAAACTGATATAAACTTGAAGAGAAACCTTGGAAAAAAGTGCTCCCTTACAACCCATTATTTTGAAATTGGAAAATTTCACAGCATAACAATGTTATGCTATTGGTAATATTGTTATGCAATGTTATTCTTCAGAAAATGCATAAATCAATAAATTAAGATATAGACATTTAAAAGGATAGCTCACCCAAAAATGATAATTCTGGCATTATCTGGCAGCCCTCATGTTGTTCCAAACCCGTAAGACCTTCGTTCATCTTCGGAACACAAATTAAGATATTTTTGATGAAATCCAAGCGCTTTCTGACCCTCCATAGACACGTTCAAAGCCCAGAAAGATAGTAAGGACATCATCAAAATAGTCCATGTGACATCAGTGGTTCAACCTTAACTTAATGAAGCAACGAAAATACTTTTTTTTTGCAAAGAAAACAAAAATAATGACTTTATTCAACAATTTCTTCTCTGACTGCTCCTGCTTCAGCAGCACCATACGCATGTGCCATGGTACTCTTGTGAACACACATCAAAGACTGACACGGAAGAGAAGAAATTGTTGAATTAAGTCGTTATTTTAGTTTTTTTGCGCACAAAAATATTCTCGTAACTTCATAAAATTACGGTTGAACCACTGATGTCACATGGACTATTTTAACTATGTCCTTACTACCTTTCTGAGCCTTGAACATTTCAGTTGTGTTGCAGTCTATGCAGGGTCAGAAAGCTCTCGGATTTTATCAAATATTTCTTAATTTGTGTTCTGAAGATGAACGAAGGTCTTACGGGTTTGGAACGACATGACGGTGAGTAATTAATGACAGAATTTTCATTTTTGAGTGAACTGTCCCTTTAAGGCATGATTCAGGTCAAATTCTAATTTCCTTCTTTTTTCTTTTGCAGAGTGAAATCTAAACCAATTCATGTAACAAAGTTCAATTAAATCCCATTCATTATATCAACTGTAAGTCATGAGGACACTGTTTCTCGAAGATGATCCTTATATAACACTGGCACACTGGCTTGAAGAAAAAAGAAATAGCATTTGTCGTATGTTATTCTTCACAATGTCCCAGTTCCAATAATCAGAAGGTTATGAAGAAATACTGTTCACGCCTTTGCACTCTCTGATGTGACATTGTCAGAGTGGATGAGATGGAGCAAAACTCTAGAAGCGAGAGCTGCTCACTGGGTTTGTGGATTCAATTACACTGCATTATTGTAAATGTCTTGAAGGCTGACTGTCAAGCCTAAGCATATTCTGCCTCACACATAAGAAGCAAAAACTGTGCCTCCACAAATATCAGCGTCTATCCACCACTGCTATATAACACCATTTGAGTATTTTTTTTATTTATTTATGAGGTTCCTTTTTTAAATTTATATGATTCCAGATTTATAATTATGAATATTTTTAAGAATACCAAAGAATAAAAGCCACAAACACTTGTACTATATCTGCCCTAAAAGCTAAATAAAGTGTAAAATTGAGAGACAGTGGGAGAGTGGGAGACAGAGATAAAAAGGCGCAATAATAATAAAAACAATAAAACCAATACAGACCAGAGATCATTATTTTTAGAAAGTCTGCAATGTGTTGGAAGCAGGGCATTGGAAATTACCATGACAACCATGACAAGCACAGTGAGAGAGTGTGTGGAGTGTTTGTATTTTGAGACTCAAGACAGTAGAAAAGAGTTGTTGAGGACAGGAGTGTGCTGGACTGTGACTTTGGGATCTTTTTAAGCATTGACTGCATTCAGTTCACATATACAGTACTTGTCACAGTGTTCTGGTTTATTATCAATATATAAAATTATTTGCTTGACTCTACAGTATCTTCATGTTATTTGGCTAATTTAAGTGTATATTTATGTTAAAATAGTCTTAGAGTAGAGTAATAGATCACCCAAAAATTATGATTAAAAATTAGGCAGTAATGTGAATGATGTATGATATAAGGTGATATAAGAGTTGGCAGAGGGAAAGAGTTTCAGCAACAACAAAAGGATTGGTCTGTTCCTCACACAAAGATGTCATATGTTGTCAGAAGATTTGGAAATAGCACACGAGTTCTATGAACCAGGAGCTCCAAACGTCTCATGCTAGAACCAACAGAGATAGAATCTCAAGACCCACCAAAAACACTTTGAAGTGAAACATGAGAGGAGAAAAAAAAAATCCTTTTTAGTTCTCTCTCTCTCTGTGTGTGTGTTATTTTGCTTGTCATATTACATTGGATAAGCCTGCTAATAAATTTGTATTATCAAAAGGATATGTTAAAGGCAGAGTAAGTGATTTCTGGTAGCCAATGTTGATATTTGAAATCACCAAAACAAACACGCCCCTACCCCAAAAGGGTCTTGCCCCTATTTTGATAGTTCCGCCCCACATATACATACGCAACCCAGGCAACGATTAGTTCTGTGAAACAAAGCAAAACCAATGTTACACCATGTCTAC
>NW_015629560.1:746752-768922 GCF_001515625.1 Sinocyclocheilus rhinocerous
AATAAAATAAAATAAAATAAAATAAAATAAAATAAAATAAAATAAAATAAAATAAAATAAAATAAAATAAAATAAAATAAAATAAAAAATTATAAATGATATAATGAATCTTTAATTTATACACTTCGATTTCACAAACAATGGTCATTCATTAAAGGCAGAGTAAGTGATTTCTGGTAGCCAGTGTTGATATTTGAAATCACCAAAACAAACACGCCTCTACCCCAAAAGGGTCTTGCCCCTATTTTGATAGCTCCGCCCCACATATACGTACGCAACCCAGGCAACGATTAGTTCTGTGAAACAAAGCAAAACCAATTTTACACCGTGTCTACGGACGTGAGCGGCATGGCGCAACAAATCCCCGACAGAAAACTGCTGCCGGGTTCTATTTATGACGTGCTGATACAAATTTCAAATGGTTTTCAACGGTTGTTTGATCGCGTCCAGTGTAGGCAGACTTTAGCTGTTGTAGACACGGTGTTACTCACCTATTGAGAAGAAACAAAGCAACCTCGGCGTCCGATCGCAGGCCTCCGCTCCTTGAGTTCTCTCCAGCGCTGGAAAGCTGATCCGATATTTACACGGGTCCTACTTCTTGCCTTATCGTTCCGCAGATGTTTTCCTCTTTTGTTTTTTATCCGCCATCTCTATCTTTCTGTCGCTCGGCTCGGCTAATGTCCTTCCCATGCACTGAACGCGCTCTCCTCCACATCACGAGTAGACATGCCCCTTATTGCTGATTGGCTACTGTTTTGCCATTCGGCCCGAATCAGTTTTCTAAAGTGTTTTTGAAAAATCACTTACTCTGCCTTTAAGCTATAAAAATGATGACAACCATAAACAAACACATGAGTGTGAAGTATAGGTACAGATAATAGCATAAAATATATAGCTAAGAAATTAAAATAATTTATAGATAGACAATATATTTTTGATTTCTTGGTGGCACATCAAGTGTAGGCTAAAGGCTATTTTAAATAAATGATGCATTGGCATAAAACTTACAATTCAGTGATCGTATCAAGTGAGTCATTTGTTGATTCAGTAGATGCTCTGACAGATTCGGTGCAGCTCAACACTGTAAAAAATCTAAAGTTGAGAAAACGTAAAAGTTTAAGGCAACCAGCTTCAGAAGATTTTTGAGTTTTCTCAACTTGTTTTCAGTTTATACAACAAAAAGTTGAGAAACCTCCTACAAAAACAAGTTGAAAAAACTCAAAAATCTCCTGAAGCTGGTTGCCTTAAACTTTTACGTTTTCTCAACTTTTGATTTTTTACAGTGAACAATGTACTAAAAGTTTTTCCTTTGCGTTTTTGAAAAGTTTAGCGTACAGACAACAATCCTTTCCTGTCACACAGATCCACAAAAATGACCAAATTCACTGTGTTATGTATGCCAGGCCAGTAGTTGGCGATGTCACTTTGTAAAGAAACACTATGTGCTTGCTCACATACCTATAGACTGAACGCGTAATCACATGTGCATGATATCACCGTTTTCACAAATTCACATTTTTGTAGTTTACACTGAGATGATATCATTTTCTAAAACTTGCACTTTGAAAAACACATAAAAAGTTTTCCATTTTTAGTTGAAAACAGTCTCGCGTAGGTACTTCTTTTGAATAATTTCGGCAATTCATACATATTTTACTAGGTGGCTAATTTCTCACAAATCGTACGAATTCGTATGAGTGAGGTTGTGCCAATTTGTATGATTTGTGAGAAATTGCACGTATTTTACGAGGTTGCAAATTCGTAAGAATTCATATGAAGGACCAACCCTAACCCCGCCCCGAAACTTATCCCTCACAGAAATCAAATCACAAAATCACACAAGTGAGGTTGTACAAATTTGTATGAATTAGCCACCTCATAAAATACATACGAATTAGTTGTGAGATAGCGTTGTAATTTCTTTGCGATCATTAAAAAAGTAAGTGCTACATAGTATGAATGTGTGTAGTATGAATGTAATTCGTTATGTTGTCATTGTCATGTGACCTGTAACTTCACTGCCATTCACAAATCATCTCCTGTGGACTAAAAGTAAAGTGTCCATTGGATGTGCACTGTGGAATCTCACCGCAAATAGAAGTTCTGTCAGGACCACTATCGTCAAAGATGATTGACAATTAGCATACAGTTTGGATTGGCGGAATGGTTCCGTTCTGGGCAAGAACTCCCTGCGCATCCATGCAGCCTAGCATGGATGAGAGCAGGGAGAGCAGCGATAACCCCCCCAGAGTAAACAGAACAGAACCAACATAAATGTATTGCAGATATCGTTAAAGTTCAATAATGTTATGTACACATTTTAGAATTAGTCTGATTCAAAGGAGAATCAGAAGGCTGAATCCCGACTGACAGAGGAGGAGTTGGGGATGGAGGAGGGTAATTAGCTATTGAGCAATGCGAAAACTGCTGATACTACTGCGGGACCTTATATATGAATACTTAGATAGGTGTCGTATTCCCATAGGTTGATGGGGATCAGCTGAGAGTCAGCTGATGCGAGCTTGACTAACGTGACCTGCCAGAACGAACGCTACGCTAGATGTCATCCAGGAACTTTTTGCCTACTGTATTATGAATACTTTAAATTTAGACATATTATGTTCACATACTGTTTTTCATCTACTATATATGCAATTTATTATACTATATGCAATTTTGGATGCACCGGATAAATATGTAATATCCACTATGAGTAAATACCCAAATATGTAAATGCCCTCTAGCAAAACTGAATTTTTACGCATTCACTTATTCCCACTCTGCGAATCACTAGTTGGTCATAAAAACCACTGGTATGATCTACTTGATTAGACTTTTTAATCTTTGAGTGAATTGGCCATTCATCACTGTGTGGTAACCAAGATCAAAGTTTGAACTGAACATTCCAACTTTCAAAAGTTAACTGTAACAGTTGTGGATTACTGTAGGATCAGTAGCTGTGCCGTTCGTTCGACACCTTCCACGAGGAGTTTGTGGCACCTTACTGTACATGTCAGTCTCTGGTGTTGATGTTCCCTCTTCTAATGAGAGTCCTTCTGTGATACAGCCTCTGCCAAAGTCTTCACACCTCTCCTCGACATCTCCACTAGTTTCCCTCAGGATCCCACTAATGACAGGAAATACAAGACTGCACACAGTAAGCGGTCACATGGTTATCAAATACTCTCTGCACATTTAAAGTTGTCGTAGTGTGTTTGCCAAGAAAATTGCAGCAGACTGTAACAGTAATTCCCAAAAAGAGTTCACACCACACATTTATGCCAACATTTAAAAGCAGTGCGGCTCGACATATCTGGGACAAAATGAAAATTACATTACTTTTAAAGTTATTAAGGGGGACAAATCATGGGTTTTTCTTGCTCTTTTTAAATAAAATAGCTTGATGTACTATGAAGAAATACTTTGTGAAGATATAATCACAAAGCACGGCTTTCCTCCTAGTCCATTTGAACAATTTATGGAAATTAAGCTGCTAAAATTAGGCATTCATAATAAATCATAATCGTCACAACCATGACCATGTTAACATATGACCACCCATATTTACATATCAACGCATTTCGTACTCTGCAACTTATTATGAGAAAATCATCATTTTTGGGTGAACTACCCCTTTAAAAGATTACAGTTAGCCAATTTTAAAATCATTTACATACAGGAGTCTTAAAGGTACAGCAGCAAAAACCGTTTGCTTAAAGGGGTCATATGATGCGATTTCATTTTTTCCTTTCTCTTTGGAGTGTTACAAGCTCTTGGTGCATAAAGAAGATCTGTAAATTTGCAAAGACTAAAGTCTCAAATCCAAAGAGATATTCTTTATAAAAGTTAAGAGTCAGCCACACCCCCCTGTTAATCTAAAAATCAAAGTCAAATCATGTCATTTTAAACCTGTATGACTTTTTCTTTTGTGGTACATAAAATTAAATACTTCGAGAAATGTCTCAGAACTGTTTTCTTTCAAATTATTTCTTCAAAATATAGATGACATGAGGGTCTGTAAATAATAACGTACTGTAAAACTGGTAGCGAATGTTGACTACAGTACAGATGGTCAAGCATAATAGTGCAAAAAGAAAGATTAACTTGATCAAGATTCCCGTGCTAATAAAATGCAAACATTCTAACATGACAACTTGGTTTATAACAAATCAAGCTGTTCAGATGCACATGCACAGCAGGGGAGACAAACACAGGTAGCAGTCAAATAGGGAAAACAGCAGCAGTTCTATTCCAAGCATATGGCACAGAGGAAGAGAAAGCAGCATGTTCTGTTCCCAGGGGTATTCACCTCCTGAAGACTGCCTGCTCAGGAAGGTTGCTTAGGAGACAGAAGGAAAATGTCAAGCAGAGTGTATTGCTTTCTTCACTGCTCCCATGCACGAGTGGAGCACATCACTGATGAAACATACCTGCGCTTGTTTTGCTCTCATTTATACAACATGGATGATTTTTTATCATCATATACTGAGAAAGAAGTCATTTAGTAATTTGACATTTCTGCACTGTCTATACATTTAGGAGTTTAGGCTCTATGTCACCTGCGCTTTGTGTCGTTCCAACTTGACTACAGATCACATGACCTCCACAATTTATAATTTTAATGGTATTCGCAACTCATTTGCATAAAATTAAGGGCTGTTCACACTGGCAAGGATTTGCAGAGACCAAAAACGGAAGACTTTCATTTCAATGGGAGTTGAATGACTACAGCTGATAATGAAACTAAGTTGAGCAGAGATTAACAACGAAAATGAGAAGTAATGCTATGTGGCAACAATTAGCTTTGGTGCATAAGAATCGACGAGAAACATTCAAGCATGTGAAACATTAATGCAATAGCAAATAGTCTATGTAAATGGAACATTTTGTATTCTTTTTGCTACTTCAGGTGCTGTTTATGTGTCATAGTTGCAGCATAAAATATAATATTTAGTATTCATATGTGACATCTGAACAATAGTGCAAAACCATGACTCTTACTATCAGTTAAACTGGTAATTTTCCATCTCTCTATAGCAATACACACTCACACACATAAATAATTGGGTTGACTGTGTAGGGCCAGGCCAAACTGTGGTCATTAGTATGCAGACTCACTTCTCTTCACAGCCTGTCATTAGAGAGGTGAGCTGTAGCATATACTCAGCCACATTTGATGCCTCCAACATATTAATCACCGCAACCATCAGGGAATTCTCACCCCGCTGAAAGGTAAACATCAGTGTAATTAATCCCGAAAAGTCCTGGCAAAGGCAAGTTGTGCTACTATGTCCACACGGGATCATTTTAATCTGAACATTTGAACTTTCCACTCATTGCAGTTACTGTATGTAAGTTAGCGAGTCATTTCTGTCTTCTATCTATCTATCTATCTATCTATCTATCTGTCCGTCTGTTTTCTATCTATCTATCTATCTATCTATCTGTCTGTCTGTCTGTCTGTCTGTCTGTCCGTCCGTCCGTCCGTCCGTCCGTCCGTCCGTCCGTCCATCCATCCATCTATCTATCGTCTGTCTGTCTATCTGTCTACCTGTCTGTCCATCTGTCTTCTATCTATCTATCTATCTATCTATCTATCTATCTACCTGTCTGTCCGTCTGTTTTCTATCTATCTATCTGTCCGTCCGTCCGTCCGTCCGTCCGTCCATCCATCCATCCATCCATCTATCTATCGTCTGTCTGTCTATCTGTCTACCTGTCTGTCTTCTATCTATCTATCTATCTATCTGTCTGTCCGTCCGTCCGTTTATCTATCTGTCCATCTACCTGTCTGTCCGTCTTCTATCTATCTATCTATCTACCTGTCTGTCCGGCTGTTTTCTGTCTATCTATCTATCTATCTATCTATCTACCTGTCTGTCCGTCTGTTTTCTATCTATCTATCTATCTATCTGTCCGTCCGTCCATCCGTCCATCCGTCCATCCATCCATCCATCTATCGTCTGTCTGTCTGTCTATCTGTCTACCTGTCTGTCCGTCTGTCTTCTATCTATCTATCTATCTATCTATCTATCCGTCCGTCCGTCCGTCTGTCTGTCTATCTATCTATCTATCTACCTGTCTGTCCGGCTGTTTTCTATCTATCTATCTATCTATCTACCTGTCTGTCCATCTGTCTTCTATCTATCTGTCTGTCTGTCTGTCTGTCCGTCTGTCTTCTATCTATCTATCTATCTATCTGACTGTCCGTCCGTCCGTCCGTCCGTCCGTCCATCTATCTATCTCTAACCATTTGGTAAGCCATTTTTATCTGAATGTGTGCATGGACACATGGTTGGGTCAGTGTCCTTGCATAAGCACATCTCAGCACATGCATACAGACCAGCAGTGGCACTAACAAACAGCCCAGTATAGAATCATAGAATGCTTCTGTCTCCCGGTTGTTACTTCTGGAAAAATGTTTAGAGATTTAGATGTATCCACATTTTGGCCTTCTGTCAGATATTCCTGCCAGTTCTGCAAAAGAAAGGAAAATAATAGCTGAGACAAAAACCGCTGAATACCCTAAATAAACCAAAGACTGCTTGTGGATGGACATTCACAGCGATTCAAAGGGCAAATCAATTAAATATCTAAATATCTTTCATTTTTATGGGTTTATTTCGTATTTCCAAAAGCATCTGATGGTGGGACACATGTAATTCCATTTATTAGCACTACTCAACCTATGGAACTTTCCATATAGAAATGGAAACTTCCATAACTGAGATCCTGGAACATACTGCAACTTAATTCCTTTCTAGTAACCTACTGTTGTGGTCTTTATAACAAGTCTAAGGAACAGATATTTACAGGGGAAGAAATCATGAATTTTAAGAGGCTGCGTAGAAGCTCAGTGAAGCAGAACATCAGTCCACATTTTATTTGGCTCCATTATGATTGAGTGTGCATGTCCTACTTTTTGGAAGCATTTCTCATGTGCGGCTTCAGTTGTTGTGCTGCAGCGGTGTCTCATAACACACACACACACATACACGCATAACACATGATAATGACATCTAGTGTGCAGGAAAAACATAATTGGCAGTTTTCAAGCGTTGACCAGTCAAGTGACCACTGGCTGTCTTCTGGTATGGCAGGAGATTTAATTAAGGGGCGACGTTTCATTTTCTGAGACTGAGTCTGAAGAACACTTCCAGGAAAAATATTTTTGAGACTTTTTTTGGACGGACGGACGGACGGACGGACAGACAGACAGACAGATAGAAGACAGACAGACAGACAGACAGATAGATAGATAGAGATGTTTTTTTTTCTGAATACATTTTTATGTGCTTGCCCATGATAATGTTGCTATAAAGATCACCAGGGGTTTCCTTAGTGGATCCTGAGGTCTTCTGAATGCCCAGTCCCCATGTTTCTATATCAGGATTGGTCCCTCCTTTAATGTAGGTTTTATCATTATTTCAATCTTTCTACTTCAAAATTTCAAGTTTAATTCAGTGTGTTACTTGTAAGTAACTTAAAGTTCACCCCAAAATGAAAATTCTGTCATTAATTACTCACCCTCATGTTGTTCCAAGCCCGTAAGAACTTCATTCATCTTCAGAACACAAATTAAAATATTTTCTATGAAATCCGAGAGCTTTGAAAGCAGAGGAATGCACACACAATGCGTCGTAGTACTCTCGTGAACACGTGTAAAAGACTGACATGGAAGAGAAGAAATTTTTGAATAAAGTCGGACTATTTTAATAATGTCCTTACTACCTTTCTGGGCATTAAAC
The DNA here is from genome assembly GCF_001515625.1 of Sinocyclocheilus rhinocerous. Lineage (NCBI taxonomy): Eukaryota > Metazoa > Chordata > Actinopteri > Cypriniformes > Cyprinidae > Sinocyclocheilus > Sinocyclocheilus rhinocerous. The sequence goes on from NW_015629560.1 coordinate 754,501, forward strand.
GTGGTAGTGGCATTGCTGTCTATGCAGGGGCAGAAACCTCTCGGATTTCATCAAAAATATCTTAATTTGTGATCCGAAGATGAACAAAGGTCTTACGTGTTTGGAACAACACAAGTGAGTAATCAATGACAGAATTTCCATTTTGGGTGAACTATCCCTTTTACTAGAAGTTACTGAGTAAAAATAGTTTCAACACCAAATGTTTCTCAGTGTAGCACAAACAGTGCAGGACTAGTTAGGCTAGGAATTTGTTAAAATACACATAGAATGATGAAATAAAGACACTACTTGACAGCATAAAGTTTTTGTAAATTTAGTTTTATATCCTTACGAGCGGTGCTGCTGCAATGTAACAATGTGCAGCAATGTACTGTCATAAGCGCCCCATCACAAGACATGGCACCTCAAGCCACATTCCGTAAACCAACACTGAATATCGAAAACACATTTGTATACACCAACAGCTTGCGAATGCAAACAGAACAAAAGTAAATATCAAAAAGTATCTCACAAGAGCAGTTTATCAGGTAGGTATTGAAGACATTGACGTAAGAGTGTTTGCATGTTTGTGTATCTCATAGATACTGTGAAACCAATGATAATTAGTGTGAATTCGATGCGATTGGAATGCAACTGTTTACTGTTGAACAGTATGGCCAGAAACATACTTTTCCACAAGTATGCAGACGCAAATATTTGGTCAATGCATTTGCCTTGTTGAATATTTTTTTGCGTGCTAGCAATTAACTTGCTCAAACTGCTGCTTCGCCATGACAGTAGTTGACCTGAAAGAGTATAAAACTGACTGTAGAAGACAACATGCAATGCAACAGTCTGACACATTTCAGAAATCAAAATCAACAACTTAGCTCGAATCATTTATGTACTTGCACAGAGTATGTTTCGAGGCGAAGTCAAGTTTAAAACTTGTTAGGAATCTCTCACCTGATTGATTCATTGGTGGAATGCGCTTTAGAATTTAGCTTCTTTGTCTTATCTTGCTCTGTAGTCCATGCAGCATATTGCAGGTCATGCTGGATTGTCAGACATAACATTTTTTTTTCTGTTTACTTCTTAAGATCTGTTTCTTCAAGGCACAGCAAGAGAGCACGGTACAAATCACAACTCATTTACATTCAGTTTGGCAAGAAAACCCGAGTCCACCCACCCCTTCCCTTCCAGTCCTAGAACCACTAGCAGCAAAGACCAAGAATACAAAATTTACTAAGAAAATTAAAGTGTTACAGAAGCCCGAGCAACACTTGACGGATCTAAAGACAGCTGCAGGCTGGTTTGAGCATGTGACAGAGTTAAACAACATGCAGTTGGAGACTCTGGAATTGAAGACTTGTGTGTAGGATCAGCCAATGTGCCATTTTCAGTTTGTGTCATAACACTTCCTGTAAATCATTTTACGAACATATTTAATGGATTTCATGATTCCTAAAGGAATGTTCTGATTTTAATACAAGCTCCATCAGCAACTTCAACTCATCACTTAATTTGTAAAAACAAACAAAAATTGTATTCATAGTAATAAACATACAATAAAAGTCTATGGGCTTAGTGAACTGGACCAGAATAGATGCTAAAATACATGGTTCAATTCTAGAACCACAAAATGTAAATATATGTTATCATGAAAAACCGCTTACCTTGTCTGATCAAATTTAGATCTTAATTTTTCGTCTTTTGGATGATGTAAACCTAAAATGACTTACAGTTCAAATAACACACTTTTATATTAATACACAGGGCTCTAGACGGTGACTAAAATGCGCAACAACAATGTAAAAACAAGCTGTGAAAGACTTCACGCTCAAATGTGGTTCTGTCCGACAATCCTTAGAACAAGGAACAAAGAGCGGGATGTCCGATTCGTAACAAAATGACTCTTGCGAATCGGTTCGTTAAGTCAAAAAGATTCACGTAACAGCCTCGAGTTCGCTCATGAATTACTATTTGAATCAGTCAGGAAATTGTTCTGAACCGCTACCAAGTTGATTCCCTCTACCAACTGATTCCCTCACTGAACCGCGAGTAATTTTTACAAAGCGGAGTAATGTTAATGGCACAAATAACATACAACTGAAACAAATTTGACTAAATACAACTATTAAAACAAATCATAGTTTATATAACTCATAGTTTATAATAACTGGTATTAAATGCTGAAGTAGGAAGGTATGAACTCAATGACAAAAGTGATTCTGAACATATAGGAATTACTTAATTTGTTGTCCAAAAAAGACCATGTTTAATTTTAGAAGTCAGTGGTTATTTATTTGCCTGGAGCATTAATATAAATGGTTTTTCGAGCTTTAATCCTTCTGTAATGCTCCATAGACCATATTGTAAGTGTGTTACTGTAGAAACTGAGCGAGTTAAATTTATGCCAACAAAGCGTAAGTCTTTTTGATTATTCCTTTAACATCTCTGTTTGTTTTCTTTTTTCCTACAAACTGATTGTTTTTGCAGATATTTTTTTTTCCAGTTCATTAAGTGAAGTCTGCTAAATTAGACTGTATATTAGTCCGTGAAAAGCTCACTTTCGAATGTCCTCACATCTCTCCCACAGACCAAACAACTGATTGAATTTCACAGGAAAGGAAAAAAAACAAATTATGGAATGAGTGCCTCATTGACTTTGAAGTCTACTGTAGTGCCAATTGACTGCAGTATGCACAACACAACTGCTATTGTCACTGTAAAACAAATAATAACTGAGAGTGACTGACTCTGGTGCACACTGCAATAAAGGTTGAGGGTGTTAATAACAGTAATAATAATCTAATAATAGTAAACACATGAAAACAATGCGCTCTCAGCATAATGTTGTACCATTGCTAAAATACAAGTACTGAATAAAAATAACAATAATAAGCACAAACTGCAACAACAGCAAAAGGATTAATAATAAGCGAATAAGATTTGGATGTCTCAACTCTTTGGAGCTATACAATGTGACTATGCATAAAAAAAGTAAATTGAAACATCTGTTGAAATACAATGTTCCAAGCCTCAGTCAACCAACCCACCAGACACCCATTAACGTCATTAGAGAGAAAAGAAAAATACAGAAGAAAGTAGAAAGTGTAGTCCAAGCAAGAGAAGTGGCTGGTCTCGTTCTTTGACAGATCTTTGCTTTTATCCACTTCAGATACTTCCTTGAAAGCTCATCAAAGTCCTCAGAACTAAAACCACCATGTCAGTGAATTCCCAACAAGCTTTTTGAAGCAGATTGCTTGGATGTCCGCAATTTGTTGCCTTTTACTTGTAAATGGAGGTTGTAGAGGAAACATTTTGCAGCATAGTGCCTCTTTATCAGCCACTAGCTAAGATGAGGCATGGGGCTTGAGCGTTAGGGAGTGGGAACCGGGGGCAGGTTGGTCACTGGAAACCCACAGGACTGTCCATAAGAGGGCTCGGGCAGCTGGGATTTGGCTCATCCTTGAGTTCAGTCTCCAAAGTTTCCTCCAGATCCTTCTCCTCCACCCCTTCGGCGTCATGCACTGAACTCTGGTTGTTCCCCATGGTGCCGTAGCTCTGGTGGGCCGGAGAGGGCATGGGAGTCAGGCCCAGCTCTGGCTCCAGCAAGACAGAGGCTATAAAAAGCTGAGGAGGGAAAGAACGAGAGGTGAGTAGGTGGACAGCAAGAGTGTCATTATCTTAAGAGCTTCTTTTTTTGTTTATGCAACATGCTACATGTGAAGTGCCTTTGACACTGTGAGTGGAAACCTTAGAGGAGATGAGAGGAGAGAGACAAATTAATTTCATAAAGAGGACTTGAAATGAGAGTGTGATGAATGAAATGATCTGTGACAGGATGAGCAGGTACATTAGCTGTGGCTGTGGTGGAAACGGTGCTTCTTTCCGCATCAGTGAAGCCTCCTTCTGTCGTCTGATCGGACATCTGCAACAAAACAAAACAGCAATCAGTTTTAACTGCCTGAAGATATTATTTTCCTAAATAAATCATCTTTGAGAGCTTATTTTCAAAGCCCATCTAAAATAATTTCATTTCAGTGTTTTCAAGGCTGCACTGTTGACAAATGCATCTAGTTGTTAAGGTAACAATCATAAACTTTCCTGTTTTTAAAACATAACTTTGTTAATGCATGTACACATTTGGGGGTATTCATGGATGAAATAGATAAGCCAACTGCAAATAACAGTGACACTGCATTCAAGGTATATATCTTTATCATTTTTAGCTCATGTGCTCCCTGGGAATCAGAATCATGATCCTGGGTGCTAATAGGTGATATAAATCGTTCAGCAATGAAGCAAGTGATATCTTTATGAATGGGTCATTGAATCATTCACCCAACCGATTCATTTAAAAAGCACAGATTTATTTAGTAACACAACACCACTTTGTGCTGATTGGAAATGCACAATGTTTATGCTGTGGCAATTTTCATGAAATAAAGCAAAAACAGACAATATCCTCAATATTGTGTCTAAAATTTGTTTAACTGTTGTATAGAATCAATATAACATAGCTTTTAAAAACCCTCTGCTTGTGTGATATTGCTTAACCATATCATATAATATAAATGTAAAATGCCCCCATGTCCTTGTTAATTTCTGAAAATGAAAATGTGTTAAACTGTCATAACAATAATGTCACAATGCAACAAATCATAAATGCAATTTTGCTTAATGTAAAAATAGAATTACTTTTTTTCTGATGGTTTTGGTGTGAAATATAAGCTAGATATTCACTCATTAACTCATTAACTATTTTTTCCACCATATGCACCCTGTTTCTACAAGTCATCAAGATCAAGGTTTAATCACTGACCTGATAGCTTGTTGATCTGTCAGGTCGTAGTTTTTTCAGACAGAAGCCAAAGCAGGAGAAGGCAATACAGCACAAGAGAGTTATGAAAGTGAACAGACTGATGGGCTGCACTGGACCTGCACAAGAGATAAACCACAAGGTTTTGCTTTTATATGGGACAGAGCAGGAGACCTGATCTTGTGGTCTTGGTCTTAAGATCTCTCAAGACCACATAAACATGGCCTTGGTCTGGGTCTGGGTCTCATTACTAGTCTCTTGGTTTGGGTCTGGTTCTGGAAATGTTTTTTTGTTATATGTACTTAGACAAGACCTCTGTCTTGACTGCAAATTCCAAAAAAAAAAAAAAAACGTAAATTACCTCAGGCAAAGGTCAGCAAAGTATCTTCACCATTACAGAGACTTTGCAACGATTTTCATGACTCTAATTAGCTACTGTCAAAGTGGCTTAGCATTTAGAATTTATGCTGTAATAATTTACGCATTTTCTCCTTTCTAGTTCATTGTAAATGGACAGTCTGAATCTGAGCATTGGTGCTTAGATATTGGTCTGGATCTAGGCCTGGAGTGGTCTAGTCTTGTTCCAAGCTGGGGTCTTAAAGGAGACATATTATGCCCCTTTTTACAATATATAATACAAGTCTCTGGTGTCCCCAGAATGTGTCTGTGAAGTTTCAGCTCCAAATACTCCATAGATCATTTATTATATCATTTTGAAAATTGCAAATGAGCTGCTGCTCCCCGCCCTCTTTTCCAGAATAGAGCTGCGCCATTACAGCTCGGACCTGCTAAAAACATCTGTTTTGGTTCTGATGATCATGTTTATCGTGCTGAAATCATGCGTTTTAAACCATATTAGTTTAAACTTCTGATATACGGTTTTCTGAGCGCACACATCCGAAGCACATGGACAGAAAGAGGCCACCACACAGCATGTGAGTACTAGACTTAAGTTCTCATTCACATACAAGTTTACGTTAAAAACACACTCGAGTTACAAACACAGTCGGTTATGTCTGTGAAGGTAAACTGCTGGGAAAATCGCGGGTTTATTTTAGATCTGTGTGGCAGCAGCAATATACATTAAATAAATCAATAAATCCACTGCTCTCTTGTCTCCTCTGAGGCTGGGACTCCAAATAGTGTTCTGTGCTCGTCTGTGCAGCCAAAGACAGAACAGTTAGCATGTTTTGCTCAAACTTTCTCAATGGCATTAGAACTTGTACACCATTGTTGCTTGCGAAAACACAATGACGGCGCTGCGGGTGTATTACATTTACAGATTAAGGGGCGGTAATATTATAATGAGATCCCTTTGCCATGTCACCAAGGGACCGAAATCAGACGCGCTTGTTTTCTCAAACGCTTGCAGAAAAAGGCTTAGCAAAACAAAGTTACTGGGTTAATCTTTTTCACGTTTCCTTGGTTGGTAGATGCACCGTGGACCTGATTATAGCACTTAAAACCTGGAAAAGTCAGATTTTCATGATATGTCACCTTTAAGGGGTCTGGTCTGGGTCTTGGAGTGACTGTCTTCTTGACTCCAAGTGAACATGTATTCTACAGTAAAATGTGAACACATTCTAATGTCGGCATTAGAGCATTTGGTTTTCATCCATAGGTTATGCAGTCATTCTAGAAATGTTTTTAATTGGCAGTTTTTTTTTCTAATCTGAGAGGAAAGCCTTGGATTTATTTGGCACATTTTCAGAAAAAAAGGTACAAAAGATGACACTGGGGCCATACCTTTTCAAAAGGTACCCTTTAGATACAAAGGTGTATCTTTTGAAAAGGTACCACCCAAGTGCAGCATTGATTTTTTATGTGGTTTGGTTATATTTTTAACAAAGAAAAACATTTAATGCAAGTACAACTTCAGTACGTACTTTCAGAAATTTAGAGAAAATAACAGATTCAACTACAGTATCTGAAAATATGCACATGGTCCAGCCAGACATACTCAAGACCAAACTGAAACCCGTAGGACAGAATGGAAAGATAGCTAGGTAGTGTATTTAATGCCATTTCTTGTGCCTGACAGTCACTGTGAACAGCTGTTATATGGAAAAGAGCAGTGTGAATATTCTTCAGACATTCTTCTTTAGTGTACCACAGAAAAAAAATAACAACAGTGTTTAGAATGACATGAATGTGAATAAATAATTATTCTTTTCTTGGGGGCATTAGACAATCACTATCAATATCAGTTCAATTATACACTGGCATTTAAATATATATTTAAAATAAATTAATACATTTATTCAGCAAGAATGCATTTAAATGATCAAGTGTGACAGTCATGGCTTTTATAATTTTATAGAAAAGAACAGCATTGCAATTTTAATAAAAACTCTTTAAAAAAAAAAAAAAAACTAAATATTGAAAAATGCATATATATAATATATATACAGTATATTTTTAGGAAAATCTGAAGAGGCACATGCCCCATAAATTTGATTAGGCATGACATTGTGAACCTACCCAGTCTGAGCACAGAGAAGAACAGCAGCCAGAACATGCAGAGAATGGGCGCCACCACCACTTGACTGATGGCGGCCGAATGGATCCGCTGGCTGAGCTTTGTGGGTAAATAGGCATAGTAGATATTATAGCGATCTACCATATGCTTCAGTACAAGGTACAGCAACCCTGCGAAATGAACAGAGCTGGAGTTATCAAATAATCTTTGATCTTTCTAAATGACACTGTCATTTTTAAAAGTGCTTTTCCGATGGCTCAGTAGCAATGCTTTGCAGGTAAAGTCATATTGTATGAAGTGTTCCTGACCTTGTATGCTACTGCACAGGTAAAATATTTATATATTTACATAGACCACACGTGAGTGCAAGTTGCCAAATGAATTCAGAACTAAGTGAAAAATCATGATGATGGATGTCAGTCTATAGTAAATAAACAGTCATGGTGTGTATTGGTGACAGAACAGGCGTGGAGTGGGCGTCTGGATCTCGGCTAGACAGGTCGGAGCGTCTGGAAGACTACAGCGGGTTCGCACATAGCGGCCATGTCACACCGTGATACTGAGATGCTGTTGGAGATACGGCTCAGACGCCCACACACTGACTGAGGACGGGAACAAGGTATTAGAACAGGCACGGAGGTAGAAATCAAGACTGACGGAAAGAAAAAAGAGCTGTGGGTAAAAAGGAACAGAGAAAATGAGAGGAAAAGAAAAACACGACACAAATGGTGCAGTGGAGACGACAGACAAATGGATTTGAGTGCAAATTGGGAGGAAAGAGGAAATTAGGGAGCGGAAAAGAAGTACTAAAAGAAAAGTCTGTTTGTTGTAAAATAAAAACTCTAAAATTACGCAGACTCACCAAAAGGTACAATGATGGGGCAGGTGATGCTGTAGGTCATACTGACTGAAAATATGCACATGGTCCAGGCATATTCAAGACCAAACTGAAACTCGTAGGCCTGACTCTGAGGATGAGAATGGAGAAACAGGTTGTTAGTGTATTTACTCCTATTTCTGGTGCTATGAACAGTCGTTGGATGGAAAAGGGCTGTGTGAAGGTTCTTCAAATATTCTTCTTTAGTTTAATAGTGTTTGCATTTGGAACGACATGAACGTGAATAAGAATGTTAATAAAGAACTATTAATACAGAATAAAGGTTTTTTTTGGGGGGGGGTTCTAGACAATTACTATATATTAGTGCTGTCAAATGATTAATCGCGATTAATCACATCCAAAATAAAAGTTTTTGTTTACATAATATATGTGTGTGAACAGTGTATATGCATTATGTGTATATAAATACACACACATGCATGTATATATTTAAGAAAAATATGTTAAGTTTATACATTTAAAATATTTATATAAAATATCAATTAGATGAATATAAATATATGCATGGAAATTCATAGACATATTTTCAAAATATATACTGTATGTGTGTGTATTTATATATACATAATAAATATACACAGTATACACACATATATTATCTAAACAAAAACTTTTATTTTGGATGCGATTAATCGCGATTAATTGTTTGACAGCACTACTATATATACATTATTACTTTACTTATAAGTATAATTTCACATATACATACTAGAGATGTTCACATTTTATTTATATTTTTTAAAGACTAATACTTTTATTCAGCAAGGTTGCATCTAATTGATCAAAAGTGACAGTCAAGATCTTTACATTGTTACACAACAAATTCTTTTTCAAATAAATGCTATTGTTTTTAACTTTATATTTATCAAACAATATTAAGCAGCAAAACTGCTTTCAGTAAATATACACAGTATACACACATATATTATCTAAACAAAAACTTTTATTTTGGATGCGATTAATCGCGATTAATTGTTTGACAGCACTACTATATATACATTATTACTTTACTTATAAGTATAATTTTACATATACATACTAGAGATGTTCACATTTTATTTATATTTTTTAAAGACATTAATACTTTTATTCAGCAAGGTTGCATCTAATTGATCAAAAGTGACAGTCAAGATCTTTACATTGTTACACAACAAATTCTTTTTCAAATAAATGCTATTGTTTTTAACTTTATATTTATCAAACAATATTAAGCAGCAAAACTGCTTTCAGCCTTTATAATATGAAATATTTCTTTAGAAGTAAATTATCATATTACAATTTTTTTGAAGGTTCATGTGTCACTGAAGACTACAGTAATGATGCTGAAAATTCAGTTTTGCTATCACAGATATAAATAACAATTTAAATATATTAAATATACAACAATTATTTTAAATTGTAGGAATTGACTGTTTTTACTATATTTGATAAGATAATAATGATAAACGAAGCCTTCAGCTAGGGAGACTTCACACACTATTCACTGTACGGACTCACTCACTCTTTTAACATGTATGCGTTCAGCTTTAGATTTGGCAAAGCAAAGGCGTAGAGAGTACACCAGAAGAGCAGGAATACGCAGAAGCTCCATAGCCGTTCCGATCAGACTGGACGTGATCACGTAGTTCACAAAAAAAGCTCCATTATCAGGCAAAAACACACATCTGAGGAGATAAAACCAAGTGGATGTAGGTCTCAACAAATTGTGAATCTTGCCGTTCTAATTCAATTAACCAGCAGGTGTAGATTTAGGCAACTTACTGAAACTTAACATCTGTTTCATCCAGGAAGTGGATGTCAAAGAGCCACCTGAAGAACAAATCCAGGCTGGGGAGCAGACAAGAAAATAATACATGTACATTATATATACAGTGGCTACCAAAAGTATTTGGACACTTAAACTGTATTAATGCCAATATATCAGCCATTTGTTCAGTTCCTTTTTACTAACTGGCTTTAAGGTGATTTATAGGGGTGTATGAAGTCATTTCCCCTCCAGTCGACACATTACCTAGCAGAGTAACCACCAGTTCATCACATTAACTATGAATATTATTTTTTGTTTAGAAAACATAGACTAATGTTTTTTGCCAGCCAAGTGTTTGGATACTCTCTGATAGCCTTTATCTATTGTTTTATGTTGTGTGAGTTAAAACATATGCTTGCTATACATTTTAAAATGAAGTTCATAAAAATGAATCTTCTACTATAAACATGTTTTCAGTTTTTGAGTTAAAATTAATTTAGATATTTTTATGGGGATCAATTTTAAACATGTTTAGGTGGTGTAACTGTCTGGGGATTGTAAAAAAAAAAAAGAAAATAGCCCCATTAAAAGATTGAAATTCTTTACAAAAAAAATAAAAATGTTGGCATAATTGGGACATCATTGTTTATCATTGACCCACATACATATATAGTACTGTATATAAAGGAAAAATGTTATCCTGAGACAAAATTACACGTTTCACAAAACAGTATATTACCAAAAAGGTATATTTTTGCTTGAAGTGCTTTTATTGACATGCTATTATATAGCCTATAATTACTGTATTTCAGATTATAGGATGTTTACCTGGATAGACCCAGTGATGGTAGAATGATTACCATGAAGACAAGCAGTAAAAAGCATTTATGCATGGTGACCTGATTCTCACCGGACCTGAAAGAGACACACATAATAAGAAAATTCAACAGATTTCACCTCAACAAATAGAATAAATATATTAAATAATAATAAATAAACACATTTTCAGATGTTTACATGATGTATTATTAATTTCTCTTCTATTTTCACACCAGTTCTTCTATTAGACAGACATAAAACACAATTCTTGCCTCAAGTGACATATTTCATGGTTAAAAAAATGTAAACGTATGAAGTAAATATTAAAATTAGATTTCATGTTGACTTGTGTATATTAATCATCAGTGATTCCAGTGGAAATACAACAGATACTCAAGTGCTGCAGGTTCTGCAGTTGCACAATACAGAGGGTTTGATCCACATGAACTATAATGTGACTCTGTGAAAGACGCCGCCAGTGTGCATATGATTATTCCCTTGTTGTGATCACTATGACAACAAGCCTGGAGAGGCATGCGGAGAGAGCAGGAGAGAGGAAACGTGTTGTGCATAGGTGGGTGGGAGACTGGGTTGGGGTTCTGCAGTTATGCAATATGTTTGTGCGCTGATATGAACATGTTTATGCAATAGATTTAAGCTGCATTGCAAATACAACTACCAATAGCACAAACTTATACTGCTCATTGGGACACTATCACTTTGATAAAAATCATGTATGTGTTGTATGACTTATTGTTTGACTTATTTTGATAAATGTCTTGGTGTTGTTGTTTATTTTTATATATATTTTTTTTACTATGATTTTTTTCCATGCAATGCAAGTCAATGCAAACCAAAGCATGCTTGGAATGACTTGAGGATGAGTAAATGATGACAGAAGTTTCATTTTTTAATAAACAATCCCATTTATGTGTGTGTTGATAAATGTGTATGTGTGAGGAATGTCTTCCTACATATATAAGGAAGGGGAAAAAGAACTTAGGCTGAAGCTGCTTCATGAATTTACTACACTGAACAAAATTATAAAAGCAATTTGTTTTTGCCCCCATTTTTCATGAGCTGAACTCAAAGATCTAAGACTTTTTCTATGTACACAAAAGGCCTATTTCTCTCAAATATTGTTCACAAATCTGTTTAAATCTGTGTTAGTGAGCACTTCTCCTTTGCCGAGATAATCCATCCACCTCACAGGTGTGGCATATCAAGATGCTGATTAGACAGCATTATTATTGCACAGGTGTGCCTTAGGCTCACATTTTAGAGTGGCCTTTTATTGTGGCCAGCCTAATGCACACCTGTGCAATAATCATGCTGTCTAATCAGCATCTTGATATGCCACACCTGTGAGGTGGATGGATTATCTCGGCAAATGAGAAGTGCTCACTAACACAGATTTAGACAGATTTGTGAACAATATTTGAGAGAAATAGGCCTTTTGTGTACATAGAAAAAGTCTTAGATCTTTGAGTTCAGCTCATGAAAAATGGGGGCAAAAATAAAAGTGTTGCGTTTATAATTTTGTTCAATGTATTTATGTGTGTACAATATTCATAGTTGTGAATCAAGCAACACCTTCCCCTCAATTCTCATTACCACAATGCAAGAAAATCACATTCTCGCTATTTTAATATAAATAATAACATATTTGTTAACTTTAAAAGTTTTTATGCAGTATGGTAGTATTTGTACTGCCTTTAATGTATGCCAATTTAAATGTTAAAACTATATTAAAGAGAAAATATGAAATATTAATAAATGAGTATTTAAAATAAATTATTTTGAAATTTCTAAAAATACTAAAAAATAAATAAATCCTGAAAAAGTATAACAAAAATAATAAGCATTAAAAAATATTAAGCAGCGCAAGTGTTTGCAGATAATAAAATAACAAGAAATGTTTCTTCAGCACCAAATCAACATATGAGTTATGAAGGATCATGTGACACTGAAGACTGGAGTAATGATGCTTAAAAATGCAGCTCTGCCATCACAGGAATACATTACATTTTAAAATATATTAATAATAATATTTTAAAATATGTCAATTTTTTATAATGGTAGTGTTTATAATGGTAGCCAAGTTTTGTAATGGTAGTGTATAATCCAGATGCATTATGATAATCAAAATCATGTTGTTTTAACATACAACTGGGATCATATTAGAAACTGATTGCAATAAGTTTGCATTAAATTAGTAAAAAAAAAAATTAATAACACAATAATTATTTTTTATAATTATATTTACAGTACAACTCATTCACTTTAATGTATAATTGAGCTCCCTGTAGTTCTCTCACATTTATACACAGACTAGAAAAGTTTAAAGTCAGACGGAGGAAACAGCATCATACCTGGTCCAGTGGTACCCAAAAAAAGATGAATAGTACACAATGAAGGGCAGGAGAATGGAAAAGGCCCACAGGAGCAGGGTGGGGAAGAACTGGGTAATTACTGGGTTCTAGACATTAGAAGACAGTAAAAGATCAAATTCAAAACATTCGACTTCCCAAAACAACACAAAAAAGCACTTTCAGTTTTATTTCGCATTCTAATGTGGCGTAATACAGCCGGACAGTTATAAAACGGCTTTGATGGTCACTGACCCTTAAGCTTTCAACCGGCCGAGTGACGTTGAACTTGTCCATAGTGTTTACGATGATAGCAGGGGTTGTGAGAAAGAAGAGCAAGAGGAAGAGCAGAATGTTGAGCAGGACGCAGCGGAGCCACCAGCGAGAACCGCACACTGACAGATTTTCCCTGGACGAACACAGGCACCAATCAACACGACAAGGTCTTAACTGCAGTTACAGGACAGACAGTGTGCACTCTCCAAGAGTAAGTGGGATGTTCAGCTACTATTACATAAACGGGAAGGTTTTTGCTGGAAAACCCAGGCTAAGCTAGTCAGCTGGTCTCCAAAACTGACCAAACTGGTGTTCAGCTGGTTTAGCCTGTCGGCCATCTGGTCTTCCAGCTCAAAACTGCCCCAAACCCTTCGAAAACCAGCAAAGTGTCAGAAATCCATCTGAGACAAGCTTAGGCCAGTTAAAGCTTTTTTTTTTTTTTTAATTGGTGACTACGGAAAAGTTTCTACTCTTGGCCTTGTAAAGCCTGACATATGAAATAAGAAAAAAAAAAAATATTTTGAAATGGAATCAAAAAATGTATTTTGTTGAGTATAATATTTTATACATCAGGCTTTTATATCTCATATTGTATGATACAGGAAAATATGAAACTCATAGAGGGAAATAAATGCCTACATTTTATTCAGAAGACCAAATGGAGCAAAAATATGATGCAGTTGAGTGATATTTATATGGTTATAAAACAATATGACATTCTGATAGCTTGTAATGTAAATCAATAATGAGATTTTTTAAAAGTCATTCTTACGTTTACTTAAAAAAATTATTAAAAGTTTCACAGTAAAATCTGTACCACGACCTAAACTACTAAAAGACCTTTAACTTATAAAAGCATTGTTTTAGTTATTTATATATATATACAGTGGGGAAAAAAAGTATTTAGTCAGCCACCAATTGTGCAAGTTCTCCCACTTAAAAAGATGAGAGAGGCCTGTAATTTTCATCATAGGTATACCTCAACTATGAGAGACCAAACGAGAAAAAAAATCCAGCCAGTCACATTGTA
>NW_015629560.1:769018-772203 GCF_001515625.1 Sinocyclocheilus rhinocerous
ATAACAATGAACAATGTATTTCTACAGCATTTATTAATCTTTGTTAATGTTAGTTAATAAAAATGTTCAAGTTCATATTAGTTCACAGTACATTAACTTATGTTAACAGATACAACTGTACATTTTAATAATGTATTAGTGAATTTTGTATTAACTAAGATTAATAAATGCTATATATGCTATATGCATATTGTTCATGTTAACTAATATAGTTAAGGTTAAAAAAATAAAACCTTGTAAACTGTTAAAAAAATTTTTTCCATGATTAATAAATGCTATATATGCATATTGTTCATGTTAACTAATATAGTTAATGTTAAAAAAAATGAAACCTTGTAAACTGTTAACATTTTTTTTTCCATATAAAGGTCCAGTGTTGTTTTGAACCCCTTTGACTTTCATTATATGAACATGAAACAAAATATCTTCTTTTGTATCATATATTGTGTCCCACAAAAGAAAAATATGATTTTTTCGGTGAACTGTCACTTTAAGTAATAGCAATACACATAAAAGGCATAACAATGAGAACGAGGTTTACATAAAATGCAAACAAATACCTTTCAAAAGTAATTGTTTCCACTGAATAATTTTCCAAAATTGCAAAACCATTTACTCTATAAATGCAGTGGTACAAAACATCGAACTCACGGGCTACACTGGAAAACATTCACACTTCAATAAATAGTTTTAATAAGAAGCAAACATGCTACAACATTAGAGCTTATATCCATAAAAAAGAAAGTCTTGAATTCAGACAAACACACACACACACACACACACACACACACTTGTCCAGTCAAGCAGAAAGACAGGCTGACACTGCCCCCCACCCCACACACACACCCACACACACTCACTCAATATATGATTCTCAACACATATTATGTAAGAGATATAATGGCTTTCACAGTGGCTGTCTAGGCACACACTCAGATTGAGACTTAATTAATCCAATTTCATCTCTCAAATCCAAGTGTAATGGCCTGGAACAAAGCATGTCATGAAAAATATATATGACTTCAGCTTGCAAGATCACTGTATACTTAGTAAACTTTAAATAAAACATCATATAAAACATTGTAAATCCAGATCATTTCATAGAAGAAAAAACAACACTGTGGTCATTCCTATACTTTTTTTGTTTTGTTTCAAGATATAGTTGTTGATGTGGCTATCGTTTCGACTTACCAGATGATGTCATTAGGGGCCGGGGCGTAAGAAACGCCCCACTGATGGGACCGCACCACTGTGGTAATGCTGGACTGCTGGGGTCTGTGGCGGCAGCGAGCTCGGCTGTAGTCTTTCACAATACTAAAGAAACATAAGCACAGAGTTTAAATGTATTTTAGCAATAAGGCACGAGAGAACATGTGAATATATATTATACTGTATTGACCAGACAAAAGCTAGGACCAGAATGAACTGTTTATATAGCCTATATATAAATTTGTTTATTATGTTATACTATATAAAGGCTATATAGGTTGCAAAGGTTTGGTAGGAAGGAGTTTAAGGCCCTGTCCACACGAACACGGTTATTTTTAAAACCGCAGCTTTTTCTACGCGGTTAGGCCGTTCGTCCACACGCAAACGCAGCACCAGTTCACTGAAACCGAACATTTTTGAAAACGCCTGCCAGGGTGAACATTTTCAAAAACTCCGGTTGCAGTGTTATCGTGTAGACAGCGAAACCGGCGTTTTTGGCTTGTGACGTCGGAGCCTGATTATATCGCCACCTGTTGGTTTGGCATGCTCTTGACAGTGCTTCATAGCATGCGTTTGCGTTTTCATGTAGACGGAGATTTTTTTAAAAACGGAAGAAGGAAAAACTCTGTTTATAAAAATACCCGTGTACGTGTGGACATGGCCTAATAGCTTCTGTTTAACATATTTGATGTGCTCTATGTACCGTATGTGTGTTGATTAATGTTTATATATATGAAGCGATCATTTCAGAACTGCTCAATTCATATGGATTACTTTTACGATGTCTTTGTGAACTTTTTGAAGCATAAAAGTTTTGGTGAACAGGACTTTCATTGAAGGGAGAGAAATCTGTCAGATTCCATTCAAAATCACATTTTTTTTTTAGATGTTTTGAAAATGAACAAAAGTATTTTGGGTTTGGAATGACAAGAGAGTGAGTAAATGTTAAACTTATTTTTGGGTGAACTATCCCTTTAATGATAATAAGTTTTAAAAAGAATTTAATAGGAAAGATTATTTCTAATTAGCATAGGATAAATCTATACTTTGTACTTGAAAGTTCTTGAACTTATTTTTTTAAAACTCAGTCAGATAAAAATAACCTGACAGAAATCAAACTGATGATATGGTACCAAACTGTACATAATTTTAGATTTGGTAATAATATCTTTATATCTTTATTTTTTTTGAAAATTACAATATATATATATATATATATATATATATATAATTTCATTTCAGAACTGCTCAATTCATATGGATTACTTTTACAATGTCCTTGTGAACTTTTTGAAGCATAAAAGTTTTGGTGAACAGGACTTTCATTGAAAGGAGAGAAATCTGTCAGATTCCATTCAAAATCACATTTTTTCTTTTAGATGTTTTGAAGATGAACAAAAGTATTTTGGGTTTGGAATGACAAGAGAGTGAGTAAATGTTAAACTTATTTTTGGGTGAACTATCCCTTTAATGATAATAAGTTTTAAAAAGAATTTAATAGGAAAGATTATTTCTAATTAGCATAGGATAAATCTATACTTTGTACTTGAAAGTTCTTGAACTTATTTTTTTTAACTCAGTCAGATAAAAATAACCTGACAGAAATCAAACTGATGATATGGTACCAAACTGTACATAATTTTAGATTTGGTAATAATATCTTTATATCTTTATTTTTTTTGAAAATTACAATATATATATATATATATATATATATATATAATTTGAAAATAACATGGTTTTTCCTTCTAGAGCGTTTGAACCTTCTGTAATAGTTGCATGTGAGTCCCTCAGTTGTCCTCAGTGATGGATCTCAAAATCATACAGTCATTGTTGGAAATGGTTCAAATACACAAAAATGCTGGAAAACCAAAGAATTTGTAGATTGAGGATTTTTCTGAAGAACAGCAGGCAGTTTCACTGTTCAGGACAAACAAAGGACTCATGAACAACTATCACTAAACAAAAAAACACAG
>NW_015629560.1:772305-794345 GCF_001515625.1 Sinocyclocheilus rhinocerous
TTGTTTGCATATATGGTTCCATGAAGAACCTTTAAAATTCATGGAATCTTTTGATTGCACAAAAGTTTCTTTATAGTGGAAAAAGGTTTTAAAATATACTTCACAGTAAGAAGTTTTTATTAATTTTTTTTCACTGAAAGAGTGGGGGAGCTAAAAATGGTTCTTCTATGGCATCTCTGTGAAAACCCACTTCTGGAATCTTCAGTTTTAAGAGTGCAATGAAAGATCATCTAACTTTTATTTCATTTTTAAAGTGAATATCACATTTTTCACTCCATTGTAAAAATCGTAATGTAAAATAATATATATATAAAATTTAAATTGTTTAAACTGTAGAAGTATTTATACATCATATTGTTGCAGTACATTTAATTTTAATTGTTTTAATTTTAAATAGTTTAATTTTAAATAAAATAAAATAAAACAAAATATAAAATACTAGTTGTCCAGTCAGGATGATTTTCATTATTGTTTTATCTTATATAGAATCTAATGAGAAACAGTACAAATAATTACAATTGCAGACAAACAAACATCTGAAAGCATTTCTGAAATAAGAAAATTGCTTATTTGTAATGAAAGCACATCACAATTCCCCCCAAAATCTAATGTATGTAAAAACAGTCTTTATATTTTTATATATAAATTATATATAATTTATACAATTGTATTAGTAATTATTTATTAATATATTATTTATTAATAATTATTTTTCTTTAAATTTAGGTTTCCTTTTAAATTTAAATAAAAAATATAATTAGTAATAAATAATTATTCATAAAATTATATTTATTTATTTATTTTAAAATTCTAAATTATATATAAATATATAAAGCCTATTTTAGACCTGTTAAAAACACTGTTAAAAGCAGTGCCCCTTATGGACCAGAAATGTGGTGTAATAACACATGCGCACGAATACAGCTTTTCACCAACCTTCTCATCATCTCTGTATTCCAGTCGTGAGGAATGATGGGCCATGCACAGTACTGTGATCACAAAATACAGCAGAGCAAAGATGCTGTGCAGCCACAGAAATATATTCCTAATGCACGAAGAAAAGAAAGTTATCAACATCATGCCATCAACTTCATGAATATGTACATGCACAACAAGGCTATATGCTTTTCAGGTCTACATTCATCATAAAAAACAAACTTACTGTGCGGGGACATTAGCCACTGTTGTTCGGCCGAAATTCTGTGGGCTATCTCCTGAAAAGTATAGAAATAAACAACTTCATGCTCTTCTCACATACCTGCATCAAAAATAAAACTCTGAAAGTAATTTGAGGCCCGTGTGGTACAGCGCAACTGAATGTGAAATAAAAAAACTCGCTACACCTCAATCATTATGCTTTGGGTTTGGTTGCTATGACAAATTTGTAAATGTACCGGTTTATTTCACAAATACAGTGTCAAATTGTTGCATAGAGATGACAGTAAGTGTCAAAACCCCCACCCTGTTTTAACCAGCCGGCCCCAAAGCTGCACCACAAACTGGTCTACCACACATCCACATTTAACACTTTTAGAGGACCCCAGTAAACTTCTGCCACCAAGGTCGTATGAAAGTCATATGAAAAGCTTATTGCAGGTCCGAAAACAACAAGAGGTAAAGCCAGTGGCTTTCACAATGCTCTTCTTGTGGCGTGGAAAGTCAAGGCCTTTCCCATATTTAACTTGGCCCTTCTAACCCTCTATCGTGCCTCCCAACCGTCTTCAAACACTGTAGGGTGGTCTGAATTATGCTTTTACACACGTCCACTAATGGAGGGTTAAGACTGAGCTCTTCTACATCTTCAAGAGTTTTCCCAGGCTTTTCATAAACTCATTCATCGACAGGCCCACACGGAATCTGCATCCGCAAATGTTACACATTCTCCCAGCTTTGTGCCTTTTTTAAATTGTAGAACTTTCAGCTACATTTAATACATTTTAGCATGTTGAAATACATTCAGCAGAATTCCCTCCAAGTCAATACAGAAAATGTACATTGCCGTCAAAAGTTTGGGGTCAGTCAGATTTGTTGTTTTTGTCTCTTATGTTTACAAAAATACAATAAAAACAGTGGTATACTTAAGTATTATTATAGTTTAAAATTACTGTTTCAATTTTGATACATTTTAAAATATAATTTATTCCTGTGATGGCAAAGCTGAATTTTCAGGAGCCATTTCTCCAGTCTTCAGCGTCACATGATCCTTCAGAAATCATATAATATTCTGATTTGCTGCTCAAGAAACTGTTCTTATTATTATCAATGTTAAAAACATATTATATTTTGTTGGACATCGACTTCAGGATTCTTTGAGGAATAGAACGTTCAAAAGAACAGCATTTATTCAAAATAGAAATCTTACTGACCTCAAACTTTTGAACAGTAGTGAATATATGTACTCTAACACTAACAATCTGTCAAAACTAATTCATGAGATTATTCTGAAGACTCTTTTTTTAGGTGCAAGCACACTGATGAATTAAGATGTAATGGTGATGTAATGTTGTTTTAAAGTTTACTGCCTTTTCCTGGATACCAAACGTGTTGTGTCTGTTGTCATGAATCCTTTATGGCTGAGCACTACTAGAGTAAATAGTAACCAAGCAGTTATGGATCTGGTGGAGGTACCGAGGAGGTTCCCAGAGAGGTTGACAGGCAAGATGATGGTGAGCGACAGCAAACACACCACCATCATGAGCAGGATGATGTGACGCTGGAAAGAAAGGTACGTGATCGCATCAATGCCACATTTACTGCGGATCTCTTCATCCCTACGGGAAGAATAAGGACAAAAAAGTCTATTTAAAAAAAGCCTATTTACAATTGCTTTTTTTATTTGGCAGACACTTTTATCCAAAACCAACTAATATATGCATCAGTATGTGGAAAGAAAGAAAAAGAAAAAGAAAGAAAGAAAGAAAGAAAGAAAACCCTACTTTGGATTTTGGCATCTTCTGTTATTGCGGTTCAACCAACATGCAGAACCAAACCAAACAAAACAAAACAAAACAAAACAAAACAAAACAAAACAAAACAAAACAAAACAAAAAACACAACACAACAAAACACAAAACAAAGCAAAGCAAAGCAAAGCAAAACAAAACAACACAACAAAAAATAAAACACAAAGCAAAACAAAGCAAAGCAAACAAAACACAACACAAAACAAAGCAAAGCAAAACACAAAACAAAGCAAAACACAACACAACACAACACAACTCAACACAAAACAAAGCAAAACACAAAACAAAGCAAAGCAAAACAAAAAACACAAACCAAACAAAAAACAAAACAGACTCTCATGACATGGTCGATAAATCTCTTAAAATATTAGATAATTTGTCCTTTTTACAAAGGTTGTAAAAAGTCATGTGTTGCAAGTCTCTAATCGTTATTTATGAATTAATAATTCATGATATTTGTAAAAAATACTTTTTACATTGAAAAAATACATTTAAATTTTTTTGGAAAATAATGTGTTTTTTTTCTCACATAGAAAATGTTTTCATACTTTTATTACTTGATGGTTCCAGTACACCACATGACATTTTAGAATCAGTAAATTGATGAGGCTTTTCTTGAAAATCAGACTACTATTCAAATGTTTGCGGTCAGTATGCTTTCTATTCATCAAAGAATCCTTAAAAAATGTATCACAATGTCCACAAAAACATTCAACAGCTGTTTCCAACGTTATAATAATAAGAAATGTTTCTTTAGCACCAAATCAGCATATTAAAATGATTTCTGAAGGATCATGTGACGCTGAAGACTGAGTAATGGCTGCTAAAAATTCAGCGTTGCCATCACAAGAATAAATCATATTTTACAATGTTTCAAAATAGAAAACAGTTGTTTTAAGTTGTAATAATATTTTAAAAATATGACTGTTTTTACTGTAATTCTGATGAACATTAAAAGACAAAACCATTTAGAAATCTCACCGACCCCAAACGTTTGAATGGTAGTGTATATTCAAGTTTTTCAAAACCACATGAAACCAACATGAGAACAAACATGTGGCACATGTTTTTTCTTTCCTTGTAAAAGATTTTTCATTTTTTTAATCGTGAACATATTATTGACCCATGTGCATTCTCTAAGAATCAAACCTATGACTATGGTTTTGCTAGATCTGCACTAGTTGAACTAAACAGCAAACACAATCTCTTTGAGAGTTTTCAGAGTGTTTCCAATGAATTATTGAAAAATATATATGTGGCGCCCTTTTTAAAAGACCACACAAATACATGAGGGCGTTGGGGGCTATTATGATTACAAGGAGCCCTCATACACACACAAACACACACACACCCCTCCGTCCTCGCCTCACACAGAGCGAGGAAACTCTCAGCGTGGCCTCTCGGTCGCCGGGGAGTTCAAGAAGCTTTTAAGGGAACCAGCTAAATATGGCACCAACATGCCATTTGAGTCGTCCAAATAACATCTCTGCAACCGTGGAGACAGACTAGCGGCTGGTTTACGGTTCTGAAAGGCCTTTGAGCGTGCCCAGACGTTAGACGTGCTGGTCCACCTTCACCCCGTGTTTTCCCTTCTTAATGAGATATAACATGAGCAAACAGAACGCTGGCTGATGACATCACCATGCACTTCTTGCACACTTACTTCATGTGGTACAGAGATGTTAGCCAGGAACAGAAGCCCTATAAAGAGAGGGAGGGAAGACAACGGTGTCATAAAAAGGTCTGGCATATAAAAAAAGAGCGCGTCTGGCTAGCTTAGCATCTGTCAGAATCATTAGTCCTTTAAGTGAACGCGGACAGCGTAACAAGTGGAAAAAGCCATGCGAATGCATGCAATGTCTTTAACGTGGCTGTGATGTCTTGAACTGTCATTGCACATAAAACGCAAGGAGACAGAGTGAGGTCAGAATATAAACAGACAGATAGTGTGCATAAAAGAAAATAGCGTCTAAGTGCACAGGCTATTTTATATGACATCAGCTCTGGGGCGACGCTCCGTAATAACCCACGTCGACAGATTGAACTTTGTGTGTGCCTCTGTATGTCTTTACGTTTCAGTGGTAGTAAATTCGCATCACTGTGAATATGACATTAAAAACACAGTCTATTAGTTGTACTCATGCTTTTATTTGTTTCTAGGCAGGGGTGTCGTTGATAACGACAAGGCCCTGTGGGTTTTTGCACTGCCAAATGTTGTAAATTCTAGCAAAGATCCTGTTTCTGCATGATCAAATATTTCTTAAATGTCTGTGATGATGTTTGTCACTTTCTTCTCTTTTACAAAAGGTTCTCACCATGTCCTTGGTCTCTGAGTCTGATGGGCTGGATTCTGACGGGGTTTTCTCTTTCTCACTTTGTTCTCCATAGAATAGTGATGTCAAGCTATAGAACAAAGACAAACAATAAAAATGACAGGTAACACTTCAAAAAAAAAAAAAACTTCACACACTGTTAGAAAATTCTATTATACTAGACTGGGGCAAGTTATCAGTTTTTACTACATATTTTTCAAGATGGGTATATTTGGGATTGTTATAAATATTATTAATACTTTAAATGTTAATATCAAATATTAATAATATTAAATGTTTCTCATAATGTACTAACCCTTGGCTACAAAAAAGCTATTGAATATTTTCCATAACTGCCCAAGAAAAAGATACAGTTCATTTAACACACACAATAACATTGTTTGAAATATAAACTTCCATCGAAATTCAAAAGCCAACTTCTATATTTCTGTATTAATATATTATACAGTAGGCTATTTAATAGCTTTTCAGCAAAAATAAAAAGTAGAGCAACTGGACCACAAAACAAAAAATGTAAAAGACAACATTCAACAGAAATGTAATTTAATTAATCCTATAATTTACAAGGTATAAAACACTTGTGATAACTTGCCACGACCTGATGTTTATCTTCATCCTGTGAACACAATTGAACATTTCAGTTAAAACCTACCTTCATTATACAGTATAGTAGTTGATGAATGCTTGAACGTGTGCTTTTATACTTGTTAATTTGGGTAACACTTTATTACTAGCATATTGGCTGTTTATAAAGCACATATTAATGCCTTAATCTGTGTGACCATATTTTAGATCCATTAAACCTACCCAATACCTAAACATAACTACAACAACTACCTTAATTAGTATGCAGCAAATTAGGAGTTTATTGAGGAAAAACTCTTGGTTAATAATGATCATGAGTTCCCTAATCTGAAGTGTTACCCAGATAACCACATATAAAACAACCATTTAAGCAAATTAACTTTTGATTCAAAACCGTACTAAGACATAACCCTTGTGACGACTAGCCATAGTCTTTTGTAAATAGAGTATGTTGTTAGTCCCCTCACTGGATGAAGCCTTTTCTATTACAAATATCCCTCTCAAGATTCCATCAGTGATAGGCCTGAAAGCATTTTTTCAGAGTCTTAACTCAATGCCAGATTCAAAACTAGCCTCAAGATCAGAAAACTGCAAGCATTTCTACCCAGGTCTATTATAGGCAATGAAAAGGCGCAGGTGAAATGCTAGTGTATACAAATGTGAAAATGCTATTTCTGTGAAAGCCAGAGCTTTCTCTTCTGTGGCCTGATGCAATGCTTTGCAAATATACTCACTAAGAATCAGCTGCACATTCACATAAACAAAGACTTTAATGTTACATGCTGATGCAGAATAAAGCAGCGCTGCTGCAACAGAAGTCTTAAGACTTATGATCGAATTCCACCCCCTGCTCCCACAGGGACACATTTTTATTTTTTTTCAAGAAACAGGTCTCTTGAAAATATGAGCAAAATACAAATGAAATGGAATTTAAAATGAAATGCAGAAGAAGAACAAATTACAAAATTGATATATACATTTTGTCATTTGTTCTTCAATGGCCCATCGTCAGTTATTCCTTATGTGTGTATATATATATAGTTATATATATATATATATATATATATACATATATATATAAGGAATAACTGACGATGGGCTTTGAATTATTAGAAAATAATGCACACCTGAGGTGGTAATGTGGAAATACATACAATTGTTTATTTATATAATCAATATGTATATATTATATATAAGAATATATGTTTCAGCCCATATAATCAGACCAATAATGTAACATCATGATCTAAATTGTCCTGTGTAACCAGCAGGTGGCACCAGGATCTCACACTGACCTGCTAAGCATTGAGTTCACTCAACCACCACACACAGTTGTTAAATTATTTACATCTTAATGCATTCTTCAAACAATCAACAGTTCTGAGATGATACCTGTCATTTTCCATAAGCAGAGCCAGGCGGCCGTAGTCCCACGCTGCCTTCCTCAAACAGGAGAAGATCAGAAGCAGGAACTAAAATACAGAGACACCAAACCAGTTATATCAGCATACATATTGTGTTTTAAAGTGGCCTTTATAAAAACAATAAAAAAAGTAATTTACAGGGAAACTGTTAGTAAATGATGTGCACAGTGAACCTGATCTCATATAGAGAATGTGAATAATCCAGATTATAGTCACTGCGTCACTTTAAATGTGTGTCAAAGCTATTGATATAAATAGAGTAAGAACTATTTGTGTAAGCAAGCACTCACTAGACCCCTGGCCAGCAGTAATAATTAGCCATTTCTTTGTCCTGAGAAAGACGAGGTGAGTGGTTGTCTTGGAAACTAACAGGCAGTGAGGTCTGCACGCACACTTGTGTTCATAATGACTCCGGAAGGAAGAGTCAACGACAAGACAACTTAAAACACTGACTGCTGGGAAGCTACAGGTCTCTATTGAGCTTGCTAGATTGCTGGTTAGCAACTTGTTCTTAAAGGTGAAGCGTGTCGTTTCTGCCCCCGGAAATGTCACCAAAAAGAACTGGGGGGTCCTGCTGTTTATAATTGACATAATCGATTCATTATTTTGAGTCTGACGGTTTCAATACATCGGTTGATGCGGTTTACAAAATTCATTCTCAAAATAATCTGATTTGGTTGTCAAGTTGAATTCAAATGTGTATATACTACTGTTCAAAAGTTTGGGGTCAGTAAGATAAAAAAAAGAAAAGAAATGAATACTTTTAATAGGCAAAAATGTATTGAATTGATCAAAAGTGACAGTAAAGACGTTGTTACAAAAACTTCTATTTGCAATAAATACTGTTCTTTTGAATTTTGTTAAAAAAAAATCATCCTGAAACGTTGACATTTTTGTACTTTTCAATGAAAATATTAAGCTCTACAACTTTTTTCATCACTGATAATAATAAGAAATGTTTCTTGAGCACCAAATCAGCTATTGAGCTATTTTAAATTGTAATAATATTTCACAATTTTCTGTATTTTTTACCAAATAAATGCAGCCTTGGTGAGCATAAGAGACTTCATTGAAAAACATAAAAAAAAAAATCTTACAGACCCCAAACTTTTGAACTCAATTTTGAATATGAGTGTAGTGGGACTAAATTTTACGCAAGCTGCATTTTTTCTTTTGATTTTGGGGTGAAATATGACTTCCCAGATAGCACACGTACGTCTGCAAGATGTCTGTTAAAGATAGCTTCTTCTGGAAAGCACCTGCTGTGTACAGACATCTGATAAACGTAATTAAGGTGTCAGATTTACATTCATTCTAAATCAAAAACATCTTATAGACATTTTTTTTTTTTAAGATTTATTTTTGCCATTTTGCCTTTATTAAGATAGGATAGTGTAGAATAGACAGGAAGCAAAGTGGGAGAGAGAGAGAGGGAGGTTGCATCAGGAAAGGTCCTCGAGCCGGGATTCGAACTCGGGACGCCTATAGCACAATGGCATTATATGTCGGCGTTATACATCTTGCACAGACTGAACGCTTGATCAGTAAATCAGGAAAGTAACTTCATGTCATGCAGCTGCAGCTAAACGATGCTGTAGAACTTTTTAAATATGTTGTACCAGCCACAGAACGACGTTGATGGCGAGGACGGTGGGGACTCCTCCGAAAGGCAGGCCCTGCAGGACGCTGCTGCGGGAGTGAGAGCGATAACATCTCTCTGCTGTGCTGTTCTCCTCCATCAGTGAGCTCAGGAAACTCCTCACATCCAGCTCCTCCACAGGACTGCTACCGCCTGCGGGCCAGGTCTCAAACACCGGCTGAGCTGTACCCCACAGGTCAGAGCGCACCGCCATGGCAGTGGCGCGGGTCTCAGAAAGCCCTTCGAACGTCAAAGCATCACTGAGGAGAGACAACAGGAAACAAAAAAATGAATCGGGTGAAAAGTTTAAAAAGATAACACTGAATGTACTCAAATGATGACGTCAACTACAAAATTAGTCAATCTGGAAACAAAAAACAGCCTCAGAGACTTACTGAACATCTTTTTTTTGGGTTTTGTTTTCGTTTTTACCCTCAGGAAGATAAGTTTTCATCAGCTACTCCCATAGGTTAAGTGTGTGTAAAGCAGGGGAAATCTTAGCCTTCTCCTGGCCATGTAATAGGCCATATGAACATATCAATAGGGAATTCAAATTGCTATTCCGGAAAAACGTTGCCCGTGACTGCCAATCTACGATCACTTTCCCATCCTTAAACCAAAACATAATTGATAGTGAGAAGGGAACTGACTGTAGCTTAAAAGTGCTGTGAGTGTAAGAAAGTGCTAAATACTGTAAATGAACATTTTAAAATTATTATTTAGTACTACTACTACTAATAGTAATCATTTAAAAATATTATCCAAATATGTAAAATAATTGTATGTACATCACTGCTCAAACATTTGGGGTCAGTAAGATTTTTAAAAAAAATATAATTTAATACTTTTTAATAATTAATAATTACATTAAATTAAATGTGATCACAACTGCATTAAAAATGTAGCAAAATTTCCTCAAAAATATTAAGCAGAACAACTGCTTATTACATTTTAAGATATATTAAAACAGAAAAGAGATATTTTATAATAACATTTAAATGATAATAGTATTTCAAAGTATTATGAACTGTTTACTGCATTTATGATCAAATAAATGCAGACTTGGTGAGCATATTCAAAAACAATAAAAATCTTATCAACCCCCCAAAAAGGATGTCTAATCAATTTAATTCACAAAACTATGAATGAAACTACAAAACTGTGCCCTATGAACTGTCTAATTTAGTTTTTTTCTGGATTCTGAGTTTTATGATTTAATACAAATTTAATTTAATTAACTTAACTTAATTAATTTAAAAGTAATCAAATGTAATTTGGCAGACAAACTGCTACACAACAGAGGTTTACTGTTTACATTAAAACATGGATGAAAAATATTGTGATATTCCTTAAAAATAATGTTGAACAATGTCATTGTAAATTGTATTGTTGTTGTTATTTTTGTTGCTTTGAGAATATATTCTACTGAACAATAGTAATATATTTATTTCACAATTTCTTGAAGATATTCTTTTTTGGAGAGTTGTAGTGAAGACCTTTGAGTTTCTATGTTGTATCAAATGAAATGGTGAAATGCTTGTGAAGTGACTCAGAGCAGCTTTGGAGATTAAGTTTATGTGGAGCATCTTCATATAGTGAAATGTTGAAAATAAGAGTATGTGTGAAATAGATAAAACTGTATGAGACACACAGAACTTGCAGACATTTTACACTTTTATAGACACTAGTCCACATCACAGTTTGAGTGTAAAACCCTACTTTTCATTTATTAATCAAAATGTTACCAAAATCTGTGACATTCTGCATTATAGGCCTATTGTACGTTCAGTTGTTATGACTGGATTTCACAATTTCGTCCACATATTCAGCACTATGAAAATCATAGGACCCTATATTATCTTTCTGAGGTACGCCGGTTCAAACAGTTCAAGCATTGTGCAAATTGGTGCTGGCTATGGTGACATTTGAACAAACATTTCTAAAACTTTAGACAAACATTAGGGCAGTTCGAAGCACCACTTCCATTCAGTTTAACAGATGTGTTTCGATTACCTTTATGAATATTGCCCTCAAGCACATTAACAGGAACACACAAACCAGCTCACTGGTTGTTTGTTGATATTACAGATAATGGTTTGCCTTAAACTGCTGGTTGCCATAATAGCAAATCATCTCCCAACTCACACATAGACTGAGCCACTTTACATCGGTCATGTAATCCTCATAAAATCACTTTAAGATGCTACATCATCCTCAAGTCTAAACACATCTAATCTAAGACGGTATCTTTTCAAAAGGTACATCTTTGTACCTAAAGTGCCCATATTAGTACCTTAAAGGTACATATTATTACCTAAAGTCAGTGAACATATTAGTAACTAAAAGGTACAAAGGTGCAGAGGCGGACAGTAATGAAGTATTTTTACTTTACTCAAGTAAATTTAAAAAGTATCTGTGGTTTATCAGAGTGTTTTTCTTTGGACAACTTTACTTCAATACATTCCAAAGCATAATGTCATACTTTTTACTGCACTTCATTTCATAAATAAAAGTTGTTGTTCGTTTTACCTTTAAGAACATTAAAAATGTAGTACTTTCTTGTACTCAAGTAAATCTTTGAATTACTTTTACTTGAGTAAAAGTAAGAAAGTAATAGATTTCTAATGTAATTAAGTATTAAATTATATTTAATATGAAACGTAGTGCAGTAAAAAGTACAATATTATGCTTTGGAATGTTGTGAAGTAAAGTTTTCTAAAGAAAAACACTCTGATAAAGTACAGACACCTGAAAAGTACTTTTACAGCAGAGTAAAAATACTTCACTACTGTCCGCCTCTGCAAAGGTGTAGCTATACCTTTTGAAAAGGTATCAAATGAAGTACAGAGTATTTAACTAACAAGACCATCAGGTCTTCATCTATCTATCTATCTATCTATCTATCTATCACTAGGAAAGCCTAGCAACTAGCCTAGGAAATGCTAACAAACAACATGTTAAATCATGCTAGCAACATGTTAGAAACATGCAATGTGTTAAACCATGTTAACATTTTAAAACGTTAGTAATATACTAATTCAAGCTAGCAACATGTTAAAAAACATGCTAGCAACAACTAAAACATATTAGCTATGTGCTAAAAATGCTAAAACCATATTAGCTTTTTCAAACATTTAAGGCTTTCTCAAGTCAACATAAAAGTTTGTCCTAACAAATTTACTCTCTAGTTCTGTTATGGCACTGTGAAAATAAATTCATGAAATAAATCCCATCATAATAACAAGATCATATAAATTAAATAAATTCAGTCTCAACAATTTTTTTGGTATGCTTACAGATCTCCTATTTTATCAGTACTATAAAAAATTAAAGCTGTCGATCAATTAAAAATGTTCATTAAATTAATAATATGCAGATTAATTGATTGAATTACAGTTACTCATATATCAATACTTGCAGAGAAAAGCCACCAAATAAAGATGAATCAAACACATTACATTATTGTGGCAGATGAGTAAATCTTTGAAATAAAATCTTCATGTTCATGCTAAGAATAGTTTGACTAACTTAAAGTCAGGCAATTAGCTTATTTCATATTCTAGCTCGTCGTCATCTTGACAAATGTTTTCATTTGTCACACTTCTGACATGACTAGATCAGAAATTGGAATATGAATATACAAGGTCCAAGATCCCAAACAAATATTAATTACTAATAATCATTATGGCATATAAAGACAACTTTATAATGGGAATTATATCATATATAATTACTGTAATGTTAGCACCATTCTGCTGTTCATTCACAGTCATTGATTTCACAGTAAATTTCTGACTACAGTAATTTATTGTAAAATAATACTCTTTAATCCTGTAAATTCCTGGCAATTTTTTACAGTGTGATCTACAGTCCACAGCAATCAATTTTGCAATTGGGTTTGTCAGTCTGGTCACGGCAGACATGGGACACTCAGTGCTTTGTTTTAGAGAGTGAGAGGCCACTCCAGATCATTTTGTGCTGGTATCAGGTCACAGTCTCCTGTATCCTGTACACAAACTTCCTCCTTCTTCTTCCCCCAGTCAAACAGTCATACGATAACTAACTTCACCACTACAACACACATGCCACCCAGCATCTGGCTCTTGTATATACAGACACGAATAATACAATCTGGAATTGAACTTCCAGTTCACAGAATATACACTGCTCAAAAAAATTAAAGGAACGCTTTGAACATCAGATCTCAATGGGGAAAAATATCATGCTGGATATCTATACTGATATGGACTGGGTAATGTGTTAGGAATGAAAGGATGCCACATCGTTTGATGGAAATGAAAATTATCAACCTACAGAGGGCTGAATTCAAAGACACCCCAAAAATCAAAGTTGAAAAATGATGCAGCAGGCTAGTCCATTTTGCTGAAATTTCATTGCAGCAACTCAAAATGGTACTCAGTAGTTTGTATAGCCCCCACATGCTTGTATGCATGCCTGACAACGTCGGGGCATGCTCCTAATGAGACGACGGATGTTGTCCGGGGTATTCCCTCCCAGATCTGGACCATCAGTGAGCTCCTGGACAGTCTGAGGTGCAACCTGGCAGCATCGGATGGACCGAAACATAATGTCCAAGAGGTGTTCTATTGGATTTGGTCAGGCGAGCGTGGGGGCCATTCAATGGTATCAATTCCTTCAACTTCCAGGAACTGCCTGCATACTCTCGCCACATGAAGCCGGGCATTGTCTTGCACCAGGAGGAACCCAGGACCCACTGCACTAGCGTAGGGTCTGACAATGGGTCCAGACAATGGGCTGGGCTCTGGGTCTGGCTGTGCTCTGGATCGGGGGTAGACGCTCTCCAGACACCGGATGATAGCCTCCCTCCAGTACAGTCCGGTGGTGTCTGGGAGGTCGACGGGGCGGTAGTAGTTGGCCCCGATCCAGAACAGGGAGTTCAGCGCAGTGTCGTCGAACACCGTTAAAACGGCGAGCTGGCTGAACTCCACAGCATACTCCAAGAGGGAAAGGTCCTTGTGGGCGATGGAGGTAAACTTAACAGCGAGGGAATCCATGGGGAAGCAAACACTACGGAAACAAAAAACACTGAATGGAAAACAGAAAACAAATGGAGGGGAAACACGTAGTTAAATAGTTTGTGGGTCCGGTCTTCTGTCACGATACGCTGCCGGAAGGAACGAAGGAGCCGTGGATAAACGAAACTGCAATTTATTCAATCCACACTTGGAAGGGAAGGAAGACACACGTACACAACTGGTAGATCCGACAAACACAGACTGAACAGACTGGGGCTTAAATACACAGGATAACGAGGGAATTGGAAGGAACACAGGTCAACAGAATGACTAATTAGACAGACAACTAGGACTGGAACTGGAACGACCAAATAAGGGCACATGAGGGAGAAACTGGGTCACGGGGAGTACATGGGGAACAAAACACAAAGACAGTCCAAACCTGACAATGGCAGTCAGGGTGCCATGGTCTAGCCTGTAGAGGTCTGTGCATCCCTCCATGGATATGCCTCCCCAGACCATCACTGACCCACCACCAGACCGGTCATGCTGAATGATGTTACAGGCAGCATAACATTCTCCACGGCTTCTCCAGACCCTTTCACATCTGTCACATGTGCTCAGGGTGAACCTGCTCTCATCTGTTAAAAGCATAGAGGGCCAGTGGCGGACCTGCCAATTCAATGGCAAATGCCAATCGAGCTCTACGGTGCTGGGCAGTGAGACCACTAGAGGACGTCGGGCCCTCAGGCCACCCTCATGAAGTCTGTTTCTGATCGTTTGGTCAGAGACATTCACACCAGTGGCCTGCTGGAGGTCATTTTGTAGGGCTCTGGCAGTGCTCATCCTGTTCCTCCTTGCACAAAGGAGCAGATACCGGTCCTGCTGATGGGTTAAGGACCTTCTACGGCCCTGTCCAGCTCTCCAAGAGTAACTGCCTGTCTCCTGGAATCTCCTCCATGCTCCTGAGACTGTGCTGGGAGACACAGCAAACCTTCTGGCAATGGTACGTATTGATGTGCCATCCTGGAGGAGTTGGACTGCCTGTGCAGCCTCTGTAGGGTCCAGGTATCGCCTCATGCTACCAGCAGTGACACTGTCCCTAGTCAAATGCAAAACTAGTGAAAAACAGTCAGAAAAGATGAGTAGGGAAAAAAATGTCAGTGGCCTCCACCTGTAAAACCATTCCTGTTTTGGGGGTCTTCTCATTGTTGCCCATCTAGTGCACCTGTTGTTAATTTCATTAACACCAAAGCAGCTGAAACGGATTAACAACCCCCTCTGCTACTTAACTGACCAGATCAATATCCCAGGAGTTTAATTGACTTGATGCTATACTCTGATTAAAAAGTGTTCTTTAAATTTTTTGAGCAGTGTATATGACTCATACGGCATACTACAATTTAGACAACATTTCAAGTCCATTGATAATTTTATTTTTCAAAACAATTTTCTTTAGAAATATTATACAATTTAAAACATAAAAACAATATCCAATACAATATTGCAATAATTTTATATTAAATATATTAAAATTTGAATATCTTTACATTTAGCTAACAGTTACAAATACATAGCTCTTAAAATACAGTGATATTACTCAAGTAATATCAAACCATGTTTACATTGCAATATAAAGCTTGGTATCTAAATAGGGTTGTACAGCAAGCAACCAGTATGAAAAATATTGTTGATAGAAAATAATGCAACATCCCACATAATTCACTACTTTACTACTGTCAGCTCAAACAAATAACCAATAGCACCCAAGGACGCTGCACTGTCGCTGACAAAGATGAGTTCTTCCAGTCGGAGAGATGGTGCATAGATGGCTCTTTTGTTTTATAGTCTGACTCCCATCTTCTGGCCATGGGTTAGGGGAAAAAAACAAAAACAAAAACAGCCTATGCAGCACACATTCTGTCACAGGTTAAGGAATCATTAATATTACAAGTAAGCAATCGCTTTTGCAAAAACGTGCATACACATGGTATACTATATAATGCTGTACAACACATAAATAAACAACATGCCGTACTAAAATACATTATTTAACATTATTTCACAAATAATATAAACCGTAATAGTGAAATAATGGGAGATAAACTATGTCATATTCCTCAAAATTAAGGGTCATCTCACTCTAATAGGTGTTTGTTTTGTAGTTTACTTGAAAAGACAATGAGTAACAGAAGAAACACATACGCGTCTATAGTCCCATGGCTGTGGGGTGAGCAGCTGGAGATGCAAAGAGCTAAAGCCAACTGAGCTCCTGAATGAAATGCTGAAAAATGACACAAAGATACCTCTCATGCGGCAGAGAGTCACTGGGTGTAAACCCAACCAGAGCTTTCTGGTTCAGTACAAACAAACTCTTAAATGCTGCTCACGATCGCAAGGCAGTGCAAAGGAATTCATGATGTTCTTCACACTAAACTCAACATATGCTGAAGTTTGAAAATAGCAAAAATAAAAATCACAATCATAAAAAAATATAAATGTATCAGGATCATTCTCTGAAAACATTTGTGACAAAAAGTGTGTTTTTTTAGCATATGTAAAATACATACAGTGTGTATGTGTATCCATACTGGGGTCATACTACAATACAATCTAAAAAAAAAAAAAATGATAAAAGATAAAAAAAAATAGATTGAGTTTGAATTTAAGAAAATGTTTTATTTTGCCCATGTCCACAAATGTCTGTCTACTACTGAGCGAACAACCTAATGAACAACTAAAAATATGTTTATCACAACACCATGCAGCCAGAATCATATGACGATATTTTCTTCTGTGGTGGACATTTTGAACACATTATTGCAAGTGGTTTTGTCCTCTTGATCTTTTCTCAGAGAACTTTGTTGAGAAATTTCCCCAAAAGGGTGGTACAAAAAAATTGCATACGCCAGTGCCATGTTGATATGTGATCCACAAAATATTAGATGATCTTATATTGTTTTTTGTATTTTAATTTTTTTTATATATATGATGCCTTTGGGCCCGAAATACAATATTAGATTGCCCTGACTTCTGAACCACAAGAATCAACTACAGTGCTTGTCCACACAGTAAAACCATTTGTCAGCTGAAGTCCCATTACCTGCTTGAGCAAGCACATGAACTTGGGAGTATGGATGAAAAAAGGAGAAAGCCTGAGACAGCAAAAGGCAAGACATAAATAATACTGTGAACTTGAATCGACTCATTTAATGAAAGATAAAAGTGTTATGCCCCCATGAAACGACTAACGATTACCTTTAATAAAACAATATCAGAGTCTGATGGCTCTAGCGGGGAGATCAGTGAGTCATGATTCAACATGCTTTTATCCTCACAGTACTTCTTGTTTGTGTTGTGCGTGCATCTTTTACTGCAAAGTCACTGAATGTAGGTTACATTTCTGTTTCCTCCAAATCAGCTCTCAGATCCTGAGGGCTCCTGAATACAAATGAGTCACAGCGTCATATTTCAGAATTCATTCTTATTGCATTCGCTCGATGCGTTTTGGAAGTAATCTTACTTCCCAAATAGAGAGGTGCAGGCTACTGCTATAACAGCTTTCTTGTGGTTTTTATTTGAGAAAAAATGTACAAATACATTTATAGCTTATTCAAGATTATTAAGCAATTATTAAGCAAATTAAGCAATTATTAATAAGCAATGAAGCATTCTATATTTTTAGAACAAAATATTAACAATTTATATATATATATTGAAAAAAACCGTAATTTTGTGAAATATTATTACAATTTCAAATATTGATGCAAAACTGAATTTTAATTAAATTTTTCTATTTTAAATAAATGCTGATCTTTTTATTTACATAAGAATTCTGAAAAAAGTATCAATCATTACAAAAAATAAATAAATAAAAATAAGAATATCCAACACTAACAATAAATCAGCATTAGAGTGATTTCTGAAGGATCAAATTCAGCTTTATATCACAGGAATAAATTATATTTTATTTTTATTAAGCAATAATAAGCAATGAAGCATTCTATATTTTTAGAACAAAATATTTACAATTTATATATATATATTGAAAAAAAAACGTAATTTTGTGAAATATTATTACAATTTCAAATATTGATGCAAAACTGAATTTTAATTAAATTTTTCTATTTTAAATAAATGCTGATCTTTTTATTTACATAAGAATTCTGAAAAAAGTATCACAGATTACAAAAAATAAATAAATAAAAATAAGAATATCCAACACTAACAATAAATCAGCATTAGAGTGATTTCTGAAGGATCAAATTCAGCTTTATATCACAGGAATAAATTATATTTTATTTTTATTTTATAAGTATATTAAAATAGAAACTGTTACTTTAAATTGTATAATATTTCACAATTTTACCTTTTTTCTGTATTTTTGATCAAATAAATGCAGCCTTGATGAGCATAAGAAACTTCTTTGATAGATAAAAATTACTAATATACGTATATATTTGTGTGTGCGTGTGTGTGTTATTAATATATGTTACTAAAAATACATGAAATATTAATATAAAAATTATTCTAATCTACGTATGTTTTCTTTCAATAATCTATTTTTAAATAAGAATGTATATATTAATTCCATTTAACTGTATTTTTTAATACATTTTTAGATTTAAAATGTCTAATTTCATCACTGACTTACTGAAAATCCCTGCTAGGCAGGAAATATTGCATTACTTTTCCCACTCATACTTCAGACGGGAATCCCTTGGCTTGATTCGCTGTGACTGAACGGATAGATTAGCCACAGAATATCCAGGGAGCATCCTGCCAAGATGAAAGAAGCCCTCCTCTAGACACCCCACCATCCACAACTCACATTCTCATCAATCTAGAGGTCATAAAGCCCACAGTCCTGGAGCAGACTTGGTGACATAATGAATCTACTACATGACAAAGCCTAGCTGCAATTAAATATGCTCATTAGATAAGAACAACCTAATAAAAGCTGCTGTTATGCAATGAGGAATAAGAGTGGCAGATAACAATTATAGTAATATAGATATGAATTATTGTAGTATAGCAATTGTAGTTTTTCTTAGGGTCTTCAAGGTGTTCTGAGTGTTTGTAGCATGTTTCTAAGCAGTTGCTAGGTTGCTTACTGGTGGCTTCTATAGCCTACTGTGTGTCCGTGTCCACAGCACAAATGCTGCTGAGCATCAATGTTTAAAGCCGTGTTACAATTCACAGGGCCCCTACGCAGTTTCACAGCTCCCTACAAACTCAGCATGGGGTGTCTGTAGAAGTTCACTTCACTTGATAATATGTGTTCCTTTGGAATGCCCTGCTACATCATCAAACACAGATGACACTTGAATCACACAGATTCTAGGTGTCCAATATGTAAATTATTGTAAAATGCATAATACTTGAAAGCCTGATAAATAACAGTTGTGATGTATAATGTGAAAATAAGTGTGATATGGTTCATTTAAAATATGCATGTGTGTTCCTACCATATGTAGTGCACTTTATACTTGCCCACAACTGCCTAGCAACACTCCTAAGGTGAATTAAACTGTTCTTATTCTGTACATTTGACTCGATATCGAAGTACATATGTTCCCTATGCCATGTGCTGTGCTTTTCATTGCATTCCCTATACAATTTGGAATCTCACTTATTTGAGTATTCAAATATTATGAAGTCCACTTTGGAGGGTACTATTGCACCCTAAAACTTATGGTTGGAATTTTTTCAAAATACCCCTAGGAGTTTTCAGGACCATTTCTAGGCATAGATGTCTGTTGAATAGGCGTCTTCTCTGCTAAGTTCGGTACTTTGAGTTCAGTTTCATTAGATGTGTTTATGCTGCCTTTATGTGCAATCAGAAATTTCTGAAGTTGTAATTACGAGTTTGTCAAGTGCTTTGCTGTCGGAATGAAAAGGAATCATGGAGGACGTCTTATTCATGAGTTCATTCTTGCCCACTTACTGTGGAAATCATATAATTAAAGTCAAAATGTATAGGAAATACTTTGTCAATATCCATTGGCTAAATATCAATATTTTTAATAAAATACCAATATTTTAACCAAAATGTAATGTCCTATTCATTGGCATCCATTCAGCTTGCTGACAATGCTGGAATTTTGGTCAGATATGCTGTTTTCACTGTGTACTATACATACAATTTGTGTCGAATGGTTATTTATATATGTAAATACAGTACACATGACTGAAATGACAAGAGAAAGCAATGCAAATCAACAGTGCTACAGCTATGTTTATCTCCTCCGCCATGTTTTAAGTTTATGGCCTGCCCAGGTTGAAAACTTTGGGTATCAAAGGCCTTGTCCACACTAACACGTTTTCATTTGAAAACGCATCTCTTTCTCTCCGTTTTGCCCTCTCGTCCACACTGAGATGGCATTTATGTCAAGGAAGCTTTGTCAAGGAGCTTTCTGAAAATGCTCTCCAAAGTGGATACATTTGAAAACGCCGTTTTTTACATTGTAGTTTGGACTGTGAAAACGGAGGCTTTTGAAATGATGACGCATGTTTAGTCATGTGACACATATTGTATCAATAGATATCTTTGTTTATACCAGTATTGTGCCTGTTATGTGCTATTCACTTTCACACTATTGCTACGAATGTGTTACTTTGTACACTCTTCATATCACAGTCCTGCAAAGATGACAGAAAATGTACTTGCGTTTGCTGCAAAACATGAGGGCAGTTGCGTTTTAGAGCAGACATACAATCGTGAGTGAGCGCAACCTGAACGCGTTAGTGAATGGTGAGATATTTTCCGGAATAAAATGATCCTGCCAGAAGAATTGCATAAAAATGTATCATGTCGGTTCCGTCTGTAGCGTCTCAGTGAGCTTTTTTGTTGATTTAAGCATGCGAAGTAAAGCGAATTTAACGGGGGTTTATTTGGAAAATGCTTGAAAACGCTAGTGTGGACGGAGAGCGTTTTAAAACAAAAACGCCATTTTCAAATGTATCTAGATTCATGTAGATGCAGCTAAAAATTAGTTTCATAGTTGTAAATATGCTGTTAATCTCCAAAACTAGTAGGCCTATTTACAATAATTCTGATTTGTTAATTGATTAGTCCCACCTGTTCCTTGCTTTCAGCATAAGAAAATTGATGCAGGATATACTGAAATGACATATTTTTAAATGAATGACAGGTCTGTAAAATAACTATACACAAGGATTTCACTTAGGGTGCCAAAATGGCCCTGCGTAACTGATGCTTGCCTAAGCAAACCATGCTAATTATGGTTTCCCATCGTCCCATGCTATTACCTTTTTGAGTGATGCACATTTATATAGATTGTCTTATTGCATAAACTGTGCAGTGGTGATTATTTCAGTATGTTCTCTATGTTCTATTAAGATCTATTCTTGACAGAAAGGATGTGAGTCATGAATGCAGTAATGTGACATCAAAGCAGCAATCTGGCTTATCACTCACTCTTTCACACACACTCTCACACACACACACACACACACACACACACATGCAAGCTGCATCAGCTAAGCCAATATTAAAGGTAAAGGAAGTAATTTTTTTGATGATGCAATAGCCTACTTTCTTCTAACCCAGCTTAATTTGAACAACTATATGTAAGCCATTCATAGGTTGATTAGATAGCGTGGCTGTTTGACGACCAATAGCAAATATGGGGAGTCTTCTGGAAACCAGTTTTAAAATAATGTATTTTTTTCCCCCTCGTTGGAATCACTTTGGGAATTATTTGTTTACTGATGAACAAAAAAAACATTGCCAGACAATTAGAATACACCCAACTTTAAAAAGCTAAGCATTTAAAACAACAGATGACATAACTGCATCACGTATAATCGTGCACTGGTGTTGATGTTATGTAGCGTCTGGACCAACCAGACACACTTTTTTTTTAGTTATATTTAACAAATACTCTGTAACACCCCTCAGTCAACAGAGCGTTTATATTATATGTTGGTACATAAGCAATATATTAGTGTTCTAAGAATCTTTAGTAATTTTGATTCGAGTTCCATATGCAAATTACCATGCTCTCACACAAAGGGTCATAAAACTCCCCAGTATTTCCAACCTCCCGCTTGGAATTTCAGCCTTTCTCATTGGA